>NC_041381.1:102093713-102097777 GCF_002162155.2 Triticum dicoccoides | reverse complement strand
GGGGGGGGGGGCGGCGGCCAAAGGGGGGACTTGCCCCCCAAGTCAGGTGGGGCGCCCCCACCCCAAGGGTTTCCAACCCTAGGCACAGGGGGAGGCCCAAGGGGGCGCACCATCCACCAGGGGCTGGTTACCTTCCCACTTCAGCTCATAGGGCCCTCCGGGATAGGTGGCCCCACCCGGTGGACCCCCGGGACCCTTCTGTTGGTCCCGGTACAATACCGGTGACCCCCGAAACTTTCTCGGTGGCCGAAACTGGACTTCCCATATACAAATCTTTACCTCCGGACCATTCCGGAACTCCTCGTGGCATCCGGGATCTCATCCGGTACTCCGAACAATTTTGGATTACCGCATACTAATATCTCTACAACCCTAGCGTAACCGAACCTTAAGTGTGTAGACCCTACGGGTTCGGGAATCACGCAAACATGACCGAGACAGCTCTCCAGCCAATAACCAACAGAGGGATCTGGATACCCATGTTGTCTCCCACATGTTCCATGATGATCTCATCGAATGAACCACGATGTCGAGGATTCAATTAATCCCGTATACTATTCCCTTTGTCAATCGGTACGTTACTTGCTCGAGATTCGATCGTCGGTATCCCAATACCTCGTTCAATCTCGTTACCGGCAAGTCACTTTACTCGTACCATAATGCATGATCCCGTGACCAACCACTTGGTCACATTGAGCTCATTATGATGATGCGTTACCGAGTGGGCCCAGAGATACCTCTCCGTCATACGGAGTGACAAATCGCAGTCTCGATCCGTGTCAACCCAACAGACACTTTCGGGGATACCTGTAGTATACCTTTATAGTCACCCAGTTACGTTGTGACGTTTGGTACACCCAAAGCACTCCTATGGTATCCGGGAGTTACATGATCTCATGGTCTAAGGAAATGTTACTTGACATTGGAAAAGCTCTAGCAAACGAACTACACGATCTTGTGCTATGCTTAGGATTGGGTGTTGTCCATCACATCATTCTCCTAATGATGTGATCCCGTTATCAATGACATCCAATGTCCATAATCAGGAAACCATGTCTATCTGTTGATCAATGAGCTAGTCAACTAGAGGCTCACTAGGGACATGTTGTGGTCTATGTATTCACACATGTATTATGATTTCCGGATAACACAATTATAGCATGAATAATAGACAATTATCATGAACAAGGAAATATAATAATAATCATTTTATTATTGCCTCTAGGGCATATTTCCAACAGATAAGTATTGAGATATAATGTGGAATAACATCCCATAATGCAATAAATATTGATATAAAAGCATGATGCAAAATGGACGTATCATCAGGCAGGTAATCTGCAAGATTGTTATAACTGGGCACCATCCCCGGAGCATTAGCAATGATGTCGCCGCTAGACACATTGAGCGGGGGCTACGATTGATTTGCTTGTTCGTCGAGTTGGGCAATTTTTTTCTTAGCTGCTCGTTCTTTTAACCTTCGATCACTGACAGTACTTCCCGACCGCTCCGCTGCGAGATATGCCTGTTCAGTATTGCGCTCATAGTTGGTTCTCGACGGAGACTTTGGTGGTTTCCTAAGGGCATCGATAGTGCGCTTTGCTTTCACTAGATCTACCTTCTCCTCCGGAGGTGGATGTCTCTTTGCTTTCAAGCCTTTAAAGAAGTCCTCCACTTCGGTCCGCACGATCTTCGCGTTTTCCTCCTCGGTCCTCTTGTACGGTAACTTCACTAGAGGCTTGAGAGAAGGACTATATATGTATTGCCTCCCACCTCTACTGGCTGTACTGCTAGACACCGGAGCAGACAGAGCGGCTGCGGCGTTTGTCTTCTTTCGTGCTTGCTTACGAGGCGGAGGAGAAGTACTACGACGCGCCGGAGTAGCCAGTGCGGCGACGGGTCTCTTCCGCCCTTGCTGGCGAGGTGGAGAAGGAGGAGGCTGCTGGCTGCTCGGGCGCGCCGGCGCAGGCGGAGAAGGAGGCGGAGTGCCGCCACGCGCCAGAGAAGGAGGCCGAGTGCCCTGATCGTTACTCGCCGGAGGAGTAGGCGGTGGAGGAGGTGGAGTGCCCTGACTCGCCGGAGGAGGAGGAGGAGGCGTCCAGTTCGGAAGCTTCATGAACTCCTTCCTCCATAGGCATGGAGTCTTCAGAGCAGAACCCAGCCGAGTCTCCCCTTCACTGGTAGGGTCCCCAAATCCCTCCGTTATTTTGTCCACCATCACCCTAGCATATCCTTCTGGAATCGTACGACAGTGAAAAGTTGCGCCGGGTTCAGAAGGTCAAACTTGGCCGACAGCCGCCTTGACTTTTAAGTTCTGCCATTGCATCATAAGGTGGAAATTTTGAGACTCCGTGATAAAATCGATGGGGTAGCTAGCAGGAGCCATCAAGACATGCTCCGGCTGAAGCAGCTCGGTGGAAGCCACGCTGCTTCTCCGCTGAGATGGCGGGGTAGCTTCGGGGGAAGCTTCGGCAGGTCGTTTGCTGTGATATGCTTCTCGTTCCTCTAGCCCTTGTACCCTTGCGTGCAGCGCCTCCAGTTGGCTATGCTCCACTTTCTTCCTCCTCTCATGGCATTTGTAACCGCCTGCGTCCGGAAAACCAACCTTCCATGGAATGGAGCCTGGCGTGCCTCGTGTCCGTCCAGGGTGCTCAGGATTCCCAAGGGCCATTGTGAGCTCGTCCTTCTCCCTGTCTGGAACGAACGTCCCTTGCTGCGCTGCATCGATATAGTGCCGAAGCCTATTGACTGTTATTTTCAGTTGCTCGTCCGTGCAATGGCACTTCCATGATACAGGGTCCAAGATTCCGCCAGCCCCGAAGAAGCAAGTCCAGCAATGGTCTGGCCAGTTCATTGTCTCTGGTTCGATCCCTTTATCAAGCAGATCATTCTCAGCCTTGGACCACTTAGGCTGGGCTTTGAGGTAGCCACCTGACCCCGTGCGATGGTGAAACTTCTTCTTCGCAGAATTTGGCTTGTTTGTCGCCGACATCTTCTTACTCTTTTTCCGATGTCTTGTGGGCCACAAATGCGGGCCAGTGATATCTGATCTTCTCATATTTGTCGATGAATTCTAGTGTCTCTTCTTTGTCGACAAACTTTTTCAGCTCTTTCCTCCACCTCCTGAATAGGCCTGCCATCTTCTTAAGATCACAAGACTTGATTAATTGCTCTTTAACTGGCTTCTCTAGATCCTCCTCTGGCGGTAGGGTGAAATTTGCCTTCAGCTCAGTCCAAAGATCATCTTTCTGCATATCATTGACATAAGACACCTCAGGGTCTTCCTCCTTAGTCTTATACCATTGGTGGATGCTGATCGGGATCTTGTCCCTAACAAGAACCCCGCACTGAGCAGCAAATGCGTTCTTTGTCCGGATGGGTTCAATCGGTTCGTCGTCGCGCGTGATTGCTGTGATCTCAAACCTTTCATCCGAGCTCAACTTTTTCTTCGGGTCTCGTCTCCTTACTGAAGTTGTGCTCGATCCGGAGGGCTAGAAAAAAGAAGAAAGACGAGAGTTAATTAATATGTGTACATATACCAAAACAATGAATGCATCAATTAGCTAGTCAGTACAGGCTTAACTAATATATATACCTGGCCAGACTCGGTTCGGTCACCGGAGCCGTCATCACAGTCTCCTTCTTGCACCATCATTGGGTCACTGGAGCCGTCCTCATGGTCTCCTTGCACCGGCATTGGGTCAAAGGAGCCATCATAATTGCCTGCTTCTTCACCCTGTCCTTCCAGACCATCGGTGTCATTCAGAAATGATAAGACGGCATCACTTCCATGTGCGATTATCTCCCCCAACATCGCTTCTGTTGCTTCGTCTCGGGGGGTGTCCATAGTTTCTACAAATATTTACAACATGGCAACTATTATTCAAACATGACATATATGGATATATTAGTGGCAAACGTAGAACTAGTTAGCTAATCACAGTAAGGAATCATATTAATTAGTGGCCTCGACGCTGCTTCTCTAGGGTTTGGGGTGGCCTCGACAATGCTTCAAGGGGGTAATATCGACAACGACGAGATACATACACGGGAAAATAATGTTA
>NC_041381.1:102092513-102093359 GCF_002162155.2 Triticum dicoccoides | reverse complement strand
AGGGGTTTATATCGACAACGATGACATACGTACATGGGAAAATAATAGTAACGGGGAGGGGGTATATCGACCCCCCCCCACGTGTTGAAGTTATCGGGAGGGGGATATGGACGACGATAGACCCGATAAAACATAAGAAAACGAAGAAGAAATAAAAAGAGGAGAAGAAGAAAGGAATAGATGAGAAGATCGAAGAAAAAAAAGAAGAAAAAAAAGAGGAGAAGAAGGAAGGAATAGAGGAGTAGAAGAAAAAATAGAATTTTTTTCTATTTTTTCTTCTTCTCCTCTATTCCTTTCTTCTTCTCCTCTTCCTTTTCTTCCTCTCCTCTTCCTTTTCTTCCTCTCCTCTTCTTCTCCTTTTTCCTCTTCTTATTTTCCTTCTTCCTCTCCTAAATATATAAAACTTTTCTAAAAATGAAACTAACCTAAAATGTACTAAATCATAGAACATATATAGATAATCCTTTTCTAAATATATAAATCTAACTTTTGCATATATGAACATATATACACAGAGAACATACAAACATATATACATTTTTATAAAAAAGCAAAATAAAAATCATCATATATATGAAAAAAATCTGAAAAGAAGCAATATACACAATACATATACTCACATATATAAACATATATATATATATAATCTGAAAAAAACAAGCATGTAATATAAGAAAACAAAACAGGGGAGGGGCGCCGGCCGGACCAACGGAGGGGCAGGGGCGTGGGTTCGGCGGCGAGGACGGCACCGGGGCAGGGGGCGCGCGTTCGGCGGCGAGGACTGCGACGGGGCAGGGGTGACGGCCGGCAAGGAAGGGGCTGGGGCAGGGCGACGACGACGACGGG
>NC_041381.1:102091493-102092503 GCF_002162155.2 Triticum dicoccoides | reverse complement strand
GCGCGTGACGCGCGTCGTGGCAGGTCGGCGAGCGGCGACGGCGTCGGGCGAGGGCACGGGCGACGGCGAGCGGGCAGCGACGGCGACCTCAGGCGGCTAGGGGAGGCGACGGCGACGTTGTGGCAGGGGCCGGCGTCGAGGAGCAGCGTAGCAGCCTGACGGCGCTGGAGAGAAGAATGGCGGGTGGGGGAAATTTCCCAAGTGTTTGGTTATATAGGAAAGGCTTTGGTCCCGGTTTGTGGCACAAACCGGGACGAATGCCCCCTTTGGTCCCGGTTCGTGCCACCAACCGGGACGAAAGGCCAGTTTTCAGCATCCCAAAGTGCGGGAAGCGGCGCCCTTTGGTCCCGGTTGGTGGCACCAATCGGGACTAAAGGGGGGGGGGCATTGGTACCGGTTGGTAGCTCCAACCGGGACCAATGGGCCTTGCACAACAGCGTGGTGGTGGGAGTTTAGTCCCACCTCGCTAGCTAAGAGAGAGACGCACCTGTTTATAAGGTGCGATGTGCCAACCCTCTCGAGCTCCTCTCTAAATCAGGCTTTCGGGCCTAATCTGTCTCTATGTGCCTGTGGGCCTACTGGGCTTACTACGGGCCTAAATCTTGGCCCATTGTTGGGTTTCTAGTCGTATTCAGGTCGTGGGCGCCTAGTAGGAGGCACTTTTTTTGTTTTTTGTTTTCTTTACTTATTGTTGCTATTTTTATTTTTTTCCAGTTTTTTTGTTTTGTTTTCTGCATTATTTATTTTCTTTTGTTTTTTTGCTTTATTTTTTTAATTCTTTTTGCTTTTAGTTTTAGAAAAATTATAATCTTTCTGTTAGTGCCATTAGTTTTCAAATTTGAAAACAATTTTTTGTTTTTTTGTTTTCTTTCTTGCTTTATTTATTTTATTTTGTTTCTACTTACAACAAAATGCTTATTGTTGCTATTTTTATTTTTATTTTTCCAGTTTTTTTGTTTTGTTTTCTACATTATTTATTTTCTTTTGTTTTTTTCTTTATTTTTTAATTC
>NC_041381.1:102039937-102091334 GCF_002162155.2 Triticum dicoccoides | reverse complement strand
GCCATTAGTTTTCAAATTTGAAAACCCTTTTTTGTTTTTTTCCTTTGTTGCTTTATTTATTTTATTTTGTTTCTACTTACAAAAAATAATTATTGTTGCTATTTTTATTTTGTTTCCTGTTTTTTTGTTTTGTTTTCTACATTATTTATTTTCTTTTGTTTTTTGCATTATTTTTAATTCTTTTTTCTTTTAGGTCAGGAAAATTATAAACTTTTTGTTAGTGCCATTAGTTTTAGAAAAATTATAAACTTTCTATTAGTGCCATTAGTTTTCAAATTTGAATAGTTAAAATTTGAATTCTTTGAAATTTGTGTGAATCACAAGTTTGTGATTAACTTTACTAAAAAAATGAACATAGATGCGCCAATAGAGAAAATTCAACCTAAATTCATAATAAATTTCTATGAATTTCAGAGAAATTCACTATGATTTTAGGTCAAATTCCCTGTACAGGGGCATCTATTTTCACTTTGAGAGGAGCTCAACAAGGCAGAGTGGGACGGGCTTATAAACTGGTGTGAGCACCCTTCGGTTGGCGAGGTGGGACTAAACTCTGAGCGAAACGAGTACCAACCCTTTAGTCACGGTTTGTGGCACAAACCGGGACTAATGGTCATGGGCCAGGGCGAGGTGCATTGGTCCCGGTTCGTGCGTGGAACCGGGACCAAAAGGTCCAAACGAACCAGGACCAATGGCCCATGTGGCTGCCCTCTTGAGAGTGTTCTTGGTGAGAACATAGTTGACAAGGAGCGAACCGGGATTAATGGTATTACGACGGCCGAACCATAAGACATTAAAGCATTTCAAATGAACTCTGAAAAAGTTGAAAGTTGGCATGGTATCATAATTTCACCCACATAGCATGTGCATGTACAAAACGGAGAATGGTATCATACTCGTCTGTTACAAAGTTGGCTTGGTATCATCATAATAGTTGCGGGAGAAAGTCTTGACTTTTTCTTCCCTTGTGTCATTTGCTTATTGCACCGTAACCATGGATAATCTTCATCGTTTATCAGGATGCTTGGGTCAGCCTTGACTTTGAAGGGAGGAATTTCATGAAACTTTTCATAATCTTCAGACATGTCTGTCTTGCCCTCCACTCCCACGATGTCCCTTTTTCTAAAAGAACTATGTGGCGCTTTGGCTCATCGTATGATGTATTCGCTTCCCTATCTTTTCTTTTTCTCGGTCTGGTAGACATGTCCTTCACATAGATAACCTGTGCGACATCATTGGCTAGGACGAACAGTTCGTTAGTGTACCCAAGATTTTTCAGATCCACTGTACCCCGCATCCTAACAGATTGAACCATTTGCACTTAAACAAAGGGACCTTAAAATCATGTCCATAGTCAAGTTCCCATATGTCCACTATGTAACCATAATATGTGTCCTTTCCCCTCTCGGTTGTTGCATCAAAGCGGACACCGCTGTTTTGGTTGGTGCCCTTTTGATCTTGGTCAATCGTGTAAAATGTATTCCCATTTATCTCATATCCTTTCCAAATCGTAACAATCGAAGATGGTCCCCTGGACAACAAGTACAACTCATCACAAACACTGTTGTCACCTCTGAGATGTGTTTCCAACCAACTGCTGAAAGTCCTAATGTGTTCACATGTAATCTAGTCGTCGCACTGCTCCAGGTGTTTGGAGCGCAGACTGTTCTTGTGTTCATCGACATACGGGGTCACCAAAGTAGAGTTCTGTAGAACTGTGTAGTGTGCTTGAGACCAAGAATATCCGTCCCTGCATATTATTGAGTCCCTTCCAAGCGTGCCTTTTCCAGTCAGTCTCCCCTCATACCGCGATTTATGGAGACCTATCTTCTTAAGGCCAGGAATGAAGTCAACACAAAACCCGATGACATCCTCTGTTTGATGGCCCACGGAGATGCTTCCTTCTGGCCTAGCGCGGTTACGGACATATTTCTGTAGGAATCCCATGAACCTCTCAATGGGGAACATATTGTGTAGAAATACGCACCCCAGAATGACAATCTCGTCGACTAGATGAACTAGGATGTGCGTCATGATATTGAAGAAGGATGGTGGGAACACCAGCTCGAAATTGACAAGACATTGCGCCACATCACTCCTTAGCCTTGGTATGATTTCTGGATCAATCAACTCCTTAGACATTGACAAGACATTGAGGAATGCACATAGCTTCACAATGGCTAATCGGACGTTTTCCGATAGAAGCCCCCTCAATGCAACCGGAAGCAGTTGCGTCATAATCACGTGGCAGTCATGAGACTTTAGGTTCTGGAACTTTTTCTCTGGCATATTTATTATTCCCTTTATATTCGACGAGAAGCCAGTCGGGACCTTCATAGTAAGCAGGAATTCAAAGAAGATTTCTTCCTCTTCTTTCGTAAGAGCGTAGCTGGTGGGAACTTCATACTGCTTCGGAGGCATGCCGTCTTTTTCGTGCAAACGTTGCAGGTCCTCCCATGCCTCAGGTGTATCTTTTGTCTTTCCATACACGCCCAAGAATCCTAGTAGGTTCACGCAAAGGTTCTTCGTCACGTGCATCATGTCGATTGAAGAGCGGACCTCTAGGTCTTTCCAGTAGGGTAGGTCCCAAAATATAGATTTCTTCTTCCACATGGGTGCGTGTCCCTCAACTTCATTCGGAACAGCTAGTGCGCCGGGACCCTTTCCAAAGATTACGTGTAAATCATTGACCATAGCAAGTACGTGATCACTGGTATGCATGGCCGGCTTCTTCCAGTGATCTGCCTCGCCTTTGAAATGCTTGCCTTTCTTTCAACATTGATGGTTGGTCGGAAGAAATCGAGATGGCCCAGGTACAAATTCTTCCTGCAGCTTTTCCAGGTATATACTATCGGTGTCAAGTAAACAGTGTGTGCATGCATGGTATCCCTTGTTTGTCTGTCCTGAAAGGTTACTAAGAGCGGGCCAATCGTTGATGGTCACAAACAGCAACGCCTTTAGGTCAAATTCCTCCTGTTTGTGCTCATCCCACGTACATACACCGTTCCCACTCCACAGCTGTAAAAGTTATTCAACTAATGGTCTTAGGTACACATCTATATCGTTGTTGGGTTGCTTAGGGCCTTGGATGAGAACTGGCATCATAATGAACTTCCACTTCATGCACATCCAAGGAGGAAGGTTATACATACATAGATTCACGGGCCAGGTGCTGTGATTGCTGCTCTGCTCCCCGAAAGGATTAATGCCATCCGCGCTTAAAGCAAAACATACGTTCCTTGGGTCACTTGCAAACTCATCCCAGTACTTTCTCTCGATTTTTCGCCACTGCGACCCGTCAGCGGGTGCTCTCAACTTCCCGTCTTTCTTACGGTCCTCACTGTGCCATCGCATCAACTTGGCATGCTCTCCGTTTCTGAACAAACGTTTCAACCATGGTATTATAGGAGCATAGCACATCACCTTCGTAGGAACCCTCTTCCTGGGGGGCTCGCCGTCAACATCACCAAGGTCATCTCGTCTGATCTTATACCGTAATGCACCGTATACCGGGCATGCGTTCAGATCCTTGTACGCATCGCGGTAGAGGATGCAGTCATTAGGGCATGCATGTATCTTCTGCACCTCCAATCCTAGAGGGCATACGACCTTCTTTGTTGCGTATGTACTGTCGGGCAATTCGTTATCCTTTGGAAGCTTCTTCTTCAATATTTTCACTAGCTTCTCAAATCCTTTGTCAGGCACAACATTCTCTGCCTTCCATTGCAGCAATTCCAGTACGGTACCGAGCTTTGTGTTGCCATCTTCGCAATTGGGGTACAACCCTTTTTTGTGATCCTCTAACATGTGATCGAACTTCAGCTTCTCCTTTTGACTTTCGCATTGCGTCCTTGCATCGACAATGACCCGGCGGAGATCATCATCATCGGGCACATCGTCTGGTTCCTCTTGATCTTCAGCAGCTTCGCCCATTGCAACATCATCGTGCACATCTTCTGGTTCCTCTTGATGTTCAGTAGCATCACCGTATTCAGGGGGCACATAGTTGTCATCGTACTCTTCTTCTTCGCCGTCTTCCATCATAACCCCTATTTCTCTGTGCCTCGTCCAAACATTATAGTGTGGCATGAAACCCTTGTAAAGCAGGTGGGTGTGAAGGATTTTCCGGTCAGAGTAAGACTTCCTATTCCCACATATAAGGCATGGACAACACATAAAACCATTCTGCTTGTTTACCTCAGCCACTTCGAGAAAATCATGCACGCCCTTAATGTACTCGGAGGTGTCTCTGTTACCGTACATCCATTACCGGTTCATCTGCGTGCATTATATATAATTAAGTGTGTCAAAAATCATTATAGAACATCATGAATAGATAGCTAAGTGATCAAATTAATAGAAGTTCATCATCACATTAAAACCAAAGTACATACATAGTTCTCATCTAACAACATAAAGCTCTACAGAGCATCTAAATTAATTAAACCATACATTGAAACTATGTAAAACATTTCAATGTGAAAACAAATGCGATCATAATTGCAACCAAGGTAACAACTGATCCAACGGCATAATGATACCAAGACTCGGTATGAATGGCATATTTTCTAATCCTTCTAATCTTCAAGCGCATTGCATCCATCTTGATCTTGTTATCATCGACGACATCCGCAACATGCAACTCCAATATCATCTTCTCCTCAATTTTTCTTATTTTTTCCTTCATGAAATTGTTTTCTTCTTCAACTAAATTTAACCTCTCGACAATAGGGTCGGTTGGAATTTCTGATTCAACAACCTCCTAGATAAATAAAATCTATGTCACGTTGGTTGGCATAATTGTCATAAACAACAAATGAACCAATAGTTATGAAAAGATAATATATACCACATCCGAATCATAGACAGGACGAGGGCCGATGGGGGCGGATACCAAAACCATCGCACTATATAAGATGCCATAATAAAAGTAAGAAAATAATACAAGTATCTATCTAAACATACAAGTAAGAATATTTTTTCTTTCAGAAAGAAGATAAAAACAAGAGGATCACCATGGGGGTGCCGGCGATGAGATCGGCACAAGTGATCGACGACGGTGAAGATGGGGACGGGGCGTGACAGACCGCTAAACCTAGACAAATATTGAGGAAAATGGAGCTTGGAGGTCGAGCTTGGAGAGGAGAAAGATTAAGTAGTGTGGCTCGGGCATTCCATCGAACACCTTGTATGCATAGGATGTGAGCTAGAGCACCACCAAGCCCTCTCCCCCTCGGCGGCCAGAAAAAACAGAGCAGTGTGATCTGCTCTTACGCGAGGGGGTATATATAGGTACCTCATTGGTCCCGGTTGGTGGCATGAACCGGGACTAAAGGGCAGCCTTTGGTCCCGGTTCAAGCCACCAACCGGGACCAATGGTGGTGGGCCAGGAGCGAGGCCCATTGGTCCCGGTTCGTTCCACCAACCGGGACCAAAAGGTCCAAACGAACCGGGACCAATGGCCCACGTGGCCCGGCCAGCCCCCGGGGCTCACGAACCGGGTCCAATGCCCCCATGGGTCCCGGTTCTGGACTGAACCGGGACTAATGGGCGGACCTGGCCTGGACCTTTGCCCCCTTTTCTACTAGTGTAGTGATATTAAAGTCATGCTAGTTGGGGGATTATGAATTTGAAAAATGCTTGTGTTAAATTTAGCAAGTCCCATAGCATGCACGTATGGTTAAAGTTGTGTAACAAATTTGAAACATGAAGTGTACTTGAATTGTGCATCCTTATGATTGGTGGTCGGGGACGAGCGATGGTCTTTTCCTACCAATCTATCCCTCCAGGAGCATGCACGTAGTGCTTGGTTTTTGATGACTTCTAAATTTTTGCAATAAGTATATGAGTTCTTTTGACTAATGTTGAGTCCATGGATTATACACACTTTTACCTTTCCATCATTGCTAGCCTCTTCGGTACCGTGCATTGCCCTTTCTCACCTTGAGAGTTGGTGCAAACTTCGCCGGTGCATCCAAACCCCATGATATGATACACTCTATCACACATAAACCTCCTCATATGTTCCTCAAAACAGCCACCATACCTACCTATTATGGCATTTCCATAGCCATTCCGAGATATATTGCCATGCAACTTTCCACCGTTCCGTTTATCATCATGATACGCATTACTATTGTCATATTGCCATTGCATGATCATGTAGTTGACATCGTATTTGTGGAAAAGCCACCATGCATAATTTTTCATACATGTCACTCTTGATTCATTGCACCATCCCAGTACACCGCCGGAGGCATTCATATAGAGTCATATCTTTTTCTAGTTTTGAGTTGTAATTCATGTGTTGTAAATTAATAAAAGTGTGATGATCATCATTATTAGAGCATTGTCCCCAAAAAAAAAAGAAAAAAAAGAAAGGCCAAAAAAACGAAAAGGCCAAAGAAAAAAAGGAAAAAAATAAAAAAAGGAAAAAAAGAAAATAAATAAAAAGGGGCAATGTTACTATCTCTTTTTCCACACTTGTGCTTCAAAGTAGCACCATGTTCTTCATATAGTGAGTCTCATATGTTGTCACTTCCATATACTAGTGGAAAATTTTCATTATGGAACTTGGCTTGTATATTCCTACGATGGGCTTCCTCAAAATGCCCTAGGTCTTCGTGAGCAAGCAAGTTGGATGCACACCCACTAGTTTTCTTTTGTTGAGCTTTCATTCATTTATAGCTCTAGTGCATCCGTTGCATGGCAATCCCTACTCCTCATGTTGGCATCAATTGATGGGCATCTCCATAGCCCATTGATTATCCTCGTCAATGTGAGACTTTCTATTTTTTTGTCTTCTCCACACAATCCCCATCATCATATTCTATTCCACCCATAGTGCTATATCCATGGCTCACGCTCATGTATTGTGTGAAAGTTGAAAAGTATGAGATTATTTAAGTACGAAACAATTGCTTGGCTTGTCATCAGGGGTGTAGAATTTGGGAACATTTTTACGTGACGAAAATGAAGCATAGCCTAACTATATGATTTTGTAGGGATGAACTTTCTTTAGCCATGTTATTTTGAGAAGACATGATTGCTTTGATTAGTATGCTTGAAGTATTACTATTTCTTATGTCAATATGAACTTTTATTTTGAATCATTTGGATCTGAACATTCATGCCACAATAAAGAAAATTACATTGAGAATTATGCTAGGTAGCATTCCACATCAAAAATTCTGTTTTTATTATTTACCTACTCGAGGACGAGCAGGAATTAAGCTTGGGGATGCTTGATACATCTCCAACGTATCTATAATTTTTTATTGTTCCATGCTATTATATTACCCCTTTTGGATGTTTATGGGCTTTAGTTACACATTTATACCATTTTTGGGACTAACCTACTAACCGGAGGCCCAGCCTGTATTGCTGTTTTTTTTGCCTATTTCAGTATTTCGAAGAAAAGGAATATCAAACGGAGTCCAAATGGAATGAAACCTTCGGGAGCGTGATTTTTGGAACAAACGTGATCCAGAGGACTTGGAGTGCAATCCAAGAAGCAGTCGATGTGGCCACGAGGATGGAGGGCGCGCCCCCTATCTCGTGGGCCCCTCGGGCGGCCACTAACCTACTTCTTCCTCCTATATATACCCACGTACCCCGAAAACATCCAGGGAGCCAACGAAAAATAATTTCCACCGCTATAACCTTTTGTATCCGCGAGCTCCCATCTTGGAGCCTTTGCCGGCGCTCCGCCGGAGGGGGAATCGACCATGGAGGGCTTCTACATCAACACCATAGCCCCTCCAATGAATTGTGAGTAATTTACCACAGACCTTTGGGTCCATAGTTATTAGCTAGATGGGTTCTTCTCTCTTTTTGGATCTCAATACCATGTTGATGTCTACTACACAACCTTCTTCTTGTAGACGTTGTTGGGCCTGCAAGTGCACATGTTTGTAGGACAGTAGCAAATTTCCCTCAAGTGGATGACCTAAGGTTTATCAATCCGTAGGAGGCGTCGGATGAAGATGGTCTCTCTCAAACAACCCTGCAACCAAATAACAAAGAGTCTCTTGTGTCCCCAACACACCCAATACAATGGCAAATTGTATAGGTGCACTAGTTCGGCGAAGAGATGGTGATACAAGTGCAAAATAGATAGTAGATAAAGGTTTTTGTAATCTGAAATTATAAAAACAGCAAGGTAACAAGTGGCAAAAGTGAGCGTAAATGGTATTGCAATGATAGGAAACAAGGCCTAGGGTTCGTACTTTCACTAGTGCAAGTTCTCTCAACAATAATAACATAGACAGATCATATAACAAGCCCTCAACATGCAACAAAGAGTCACTCCGAAACCACTAATAGTGGAGAACAAACGTAGAGATTATGGTAGGGTACGAAACCACCTCAAAGTTATTCTTTCGGATCGATCTATAAAAGAGTTCGTACTAGAATAACACCTTAAGACACAAATCAACCAAAACCTTAATGTCACCTAGATACTCCATTGTCACCTCAAGTATCCGTGGGCATGATTATACGATATGTGTCACGCAATCTCAGATTCATCCAACCAACATAAAAGTACTTCCAAGAGTGCCCCAAAATTTCTACCGGAGAATCACGACGAAAATGTGTGCCAACCCCTATGCATAGGTTCATGGGTGGAACCTGCAAGTTGGTCACCAAAACATACATCAAGTGGCACATGATATCCCATTGTCACCACAGATAATCACGGCAAGACATACATCAAGTGTTCTCAAATCTTTAAAGACTCAATCCGATAACATAACTTCAAAGGGGAAACTCAATCCATTACAAGAGAGTAGAGGGGGAGAAGAAATATAAGATCCAACTATAACAGCAAAGCTCGTGATACATCAAGATCGTGCCAAATCAAGAACACGAGAGAGAGAGAGAGAGAGAGAGAGAGAGAGAGAGATCAAACACATAGCTACTGGGACATACCCTCAGCCCCGAGGGTGAACTACTCCCTCCTCGTCATGGAGAGTGCCGGGATGATGAAGATGGCCACCGGTGATGGGTTCCCCCTCCGGCAGGGTGCCAGAACGGGCTCCCGAGAGGTTTTTGGTAGCTACAGAGGCTTGCAACGGCGGAACTCCCGATCTATATTCTGTTCTGGAAGTTTTAGGGTACGTAGGTATATATGGGTGCAAGGGGTACGTCGGTGGAGCTACAGGGGCCCCATGAGGCAGGGGGGCGCGCCCCCACCCTCGTGAGCACGTCCCGTATCTTCTGACGTGGGGTCCAAGTCCATCAGGTGGGTTTCCTTCCAAAAATAACTTCTCCAATTGATTTCGTTCCGTTTTGACTCCGTCTGATATTCCTTTTCTTCGAAACACTGAAATAGGCATAAAACAGCAAATCTGGGCTGGGCCTCCGGTTAATAGGTTAGTCCCAAAAATAATATAAAAGTGAATAATAAAGCCCAATATTGCCTAAAACAGTAGATAATATAGCATGGAGCAATCAAAAATTATAGATATGTTGGAGACGTATCAAGCATCCCCAAGCTTAATTCCTGCTCGTCCTCGAGTAGGTAAATGATAAAAAAAGAATTTTTGATGCGGAGTGCTACTTGGCATAATTTCAATGTAATTCTTCTTAATTGTAGTATGAATATTCACATCCACAAGGTTCAAGACAAAAGTACATATTGACATAAAAATAATAATACTTCAAGCATACTAACTAAGCAATTATGTCTTCTCAAAATAACATGTCCAAAGAAAGTTATCCCTACAAAATCATATAGTCTGGCTATGCTCCATCTTCCCCACACAAAATATTTCAATCATGCACAACCCCAATGACAAGCCAAGCAATCGTTTCATACTTTAATAATCTCAAACGATTTCAACTTTCACGTAATACATGAGCGTGAGCCATGGACATAACACTATATGTGGAATAGAATGGTGGTTGTGGAGAAGACAAAAGGAGGGAATATAGTCTCACATCAACTAGGCGTATCAACGGGCTATGGAGATGCCCATCAATAGATATCAATGTGAGTGAGTAGGGATTGCCATGCAACAGATGCACTAGAGTTATAAGTATATGAAAGCTCAACAAAAAGAAACTAAGTGGGTGTGCATCCAACTCGCTTGCTCACGAAGACCTAGGGCATTTTGAGGAAGCCCATCATTGTAATATACAAGCCAAGTTCTATAATGAAAGATTCCCTCTAGTATATGAAAGTGATAAAACGAGAGACTCTCTATTATGAAGATCATGGTGCTACTTTGAAGCACAAGTGTGGTAAAATGATAGTAACATTGTCCCTTCTCTCTTTTTCTCTCATTTTTTTGGTTTTTTTTGTTTGGGCCTTTTCTCTTTTTTTTATGGCCTCTTTTTTTCGTCCGGAGTCTCATCCCGACTTATGGGGGAATCATAGTCTCCATCATCCTTTACTCACTGGGACAATGCTCTAATAATGATCATCACACTTTTATTTTTCTTACAACTCAATACTTAGAACAAAATATGACTCTATATGAATGCCTCCAGTGGTGTACCGGGATATGCAATGAATCAAGAGCAACATGTATGAAAATTATGAACGGTGGCTTTGCCACAAATACAATGTCTACTACATGTTCATGCAAAAAGCAATATGACAGAAGTAATGTGTGTCATATGAACGGAACGGTGGAAAGTTGCATGGCAATATATCTTGGAATGGCTATGGAAATGCCATGATAGGTAGGTATGGTGGCTGTTTTGAGGAAGGTATATGGTGGGTGTATGATACCAGCGAAAAGTGCGCGCTATTAGAGAGGCTAGCAATGGTGGAAGGGTGAGAGTGCGTATAATCCATTGACTCAACATTAATCAAAAGAACTCATAAACTTGTTGAAAAAATCTACAAGTTATCAAAGCAAAGTATTACGCGCATGCTCCTAGGGGGATAGATTGGTAGGAAAAGACCATCGCTTGTCCCCGACCGCCACTCATAAGGAAGACAATCAATAAATAAATCATGCTCCGACTTCATCACAAAGCGGTTCACCATACGTGCATGCTACGGGAATCACAAACTTCAACACAACCATTCTTTAAATTCATAATCACCCAACTAGCATCACTTTAATATCACTACCTCCATATCTCAAAACAATTATCAAGCATCAAACTTATCTTAGTATTCAACGCACTCAAAAGAAAGTTTCACATATCTTGAATACCAAGTATATTAATATTAAGCAAATTACCATGCTATTAACGACTCTCAAAATAATATAAGTGAAGCATGAGAGTTCATATATTTCTTCAAAATAAACTACGACCAAGCTCTAAAAGATATAAGTGAAGTACTAGAGCAATAACAAAAACTACTCCGAAAGATATAAGTGAAGATCAATGAGTAGTCGAATAATGGTGCAACTATGTGAAGACTCTCTAACATTAAAGAATTTCAGATCTTGGTATCTTATTCAAACAGCAAGAAAAACAAAATAAATGACTTTGCAAGGATAGCACGACTCATGTGAAGAAGCAAAAACTTATGCTCAACCGATACTAACCGATAGTTGTTGAAGAAGAAAGGTGGGATGCCTACCGGGGCATCCCCAAGCTTAGATGCTTGAGACTTCTTGAAATATTATCTTGGGGTGCCTTGGGCATCCCCAAGCTTGAACTTTTGTGTCTCCTTAATTCCTCTCATATCATGGTTTCTCTTTTTACCAAAAGCTTCATTCACAACAAACTCAACAAGAACTCGTGAGATAGGTTAGTATAAACCAATACAAAACCTTATTATTTTGTACTGTAAAATCACTAAAATTATTATTAAACATTGCATACTAAATGCCTATGTATATTTAGTACTCCTATCCTCAAATAGAATCATTAAACAAACAAACATATGCAAACAATGCAACCATAACAGCAATCTGCCAAAACAGTATAGTCTGTAAAGAATGCAAGAGTATGAATACTTCCCTGACCCCAAAAATTATGAACTAAAATTCCCACAGTAATATATTTATCAGAGCTTAATATGCAAAAAGATTCAACGTTATACCATTCTCTGACTTTTCTAGGGAATTTTTGCAACAGTGGTAAACTTTCTGTTTTCAAACAGCAACATGAATACTGGCAAAATAAGCATGGCAAAGGCTATCCTTGACCTTTTTATTGAAACTAAAGATGCAAAACATTATTATAACTAACATCAAGCAAAAACTAACAAAATAAAATGATGCTCCAAGCAAAACACATATCATGTGGTGAATAAAAATATAGCTCCAAGTAAAGTTACCGATGAACGAAGACGAAGGAGGGGATGCCATCCGGGGCATCCCCAAGCTTAGGCTCTTGGTTGTCCTTGAATATTACCTAGGGGTGCCTTGGGCATCCCCAATCTTAGGCTCTTTCCACTCCTTATTCCATAGTACATCGAATCTTTACCCAAAACTTGAAAACTTCAACCACACAAAACTCAAAAAAAAACTCGTAAGCTCCGTTAGTATAAGAAAATAAAACAAACACTTAGGTACTGTAATGAACTCATTCTAAATTCATATTGGTGTAATATCTACTCTACTCAAACTTATCTATGGTTCATATCCTCCGATATTACTCATAGATTCATCAAAATAAGCAAACAACACATAGAAAACAGAATCTGTCAAAAACAGAACAGTCTGTAATAATCTGTAACAAACATATACTTATGGAACGCCAAAAAATATGAAATAAATTTCTGGACCTGAGTAATTTGTCTATTAATCATCTGCAAAAAGAATCAACCTAAAATCACTCTCCAGTAAAACATAGCATCTAATCTCATGAGCGCAAAAGTTTCTGTTTTTTACAGCAAAATCACATAAACTTCACCCAAGTCTTTCCAAAGGTTCTACTTGGCACTTCATTGAAACAAAAGCTATAAAACATGATTACTACAGTAGCATAATCATGTGGACACACAAAAACAGTAAGGGTAAATATTGGGTTGTCTCCCAACAAGCGCTTTTCTTTAATGCCTTTTTAGCTAGGCATGATGATGGCAATGATGCTCACATAAAAGATAAGAATTGAAACATAACGGGAGCATCATGAAGCATATGACTAGCACATTTAAGCCTAACACACTTCCTATGCATAGGGATTTTGTGAGCAAACAACTTATGGGAACAATAATCAACTAGCATAGGAAGGCAAAACAAGCATAACTTCAAAACTTTAAGCACATAGAGAGGAAACTTGATATTATTGCAATTCCTACAAGCGTAAGTTCCTCCCTCACAATAATTTTCAGTAGCATCATGAATGAATTCAACAATATAAACCGCACCTGAAGCATTCTTTTCATGATCTACAAGCATAGAAAATTTACTATTCTCCACATAAGCAAAATTCTTCTCATGAATAGTAGTGGGAGGAAACTCAACAAAAAAACTATCATATGATTGAAAATTAAGATCAAGATGACAAGTTTCATGGTTATCATTATTCTTTAAAGCATACGTGTCATCACAATAATCATCATAGATAGGAGGCATGCTTTCATCATAGTAAATTTTCTCATCAAAGTTTGGGGGACAAAAAATATCATCTCCATCAAACATAGCTTCCCCAAGCTTGTGGCTTTGCATATCATTAGCATCATGGATATTCAGGGAATTCATACTAACATCATTGCAATCATGCTCATCTTTCACATATTTTATGCCAAGAATTCTATGTAATTCTTCTTCTAGTACTTGAGCACAATTTTCCTTTCCATCATACTCACGAAAGATATTAAAAAGGTGAAGCGTATGTGACAAACTTAACTCCATTTTTTTTGTAATTTTCTTTTATAAACTAAACTAGGGCTAAAACAAGAAACAAAAAGGTTCGATTGCAAGATCTAAAGATATACATTCAAGCGCTAACCTCCCCGGCAACGGCGCCAGAAAAGAGCTTAGTTGACGGGGTGTGAGTGAGTGCCCTTTACCTAGACTCCCCGGCAACGGCGCCAGAAAAGAGCTTGATGTCTACTACACAACCTTCTTCTTGTACACGTTGTTGGGCCTGCAAGTGCACAGGTTTGTAGGACAGTAGCAAATTTCCCTCAAGTGGATGACCTAAGGTTTATCAATCCGTAGGAGGCGTAGGATGAAGATGGTCTCTCTCAAACAACCCTGCAACCAAATAACAAAGAGTCTCTTGTGTCCCCAACACACCCAATACAATGGCTAATTGTATAGGTGCACTAGTTCGGTGAAGAGATGGTGATACAAGTGCAAAATAGATAGTAGATAAAGGTTTTCGTAATCTTAAATTATAAAAACAGCAAGGTAACAAGTGGTAAAAGTGAGCGTAAACGGTATTGCAATGATAGGAAACAAGGCCTAGGGTTCATACTTTCACTAGTGCAAGTTCTCTCAACAATAATAACATAGACAGATCATATAACAAGCCCTCAACATGCAACAAAGAGTCACTCCGAAGCGACTAATAGCGGAGAACAAACATAGAGATTATGGTAGGGTACGAAACCACCTCAAAGTTATTCTTTCGGATCGATCTATAAAAGAGTTCGTACTAGAATAACACCTTAAGACACAAATCAACCAAAACCCTAATGTCACCTAGATACTCCATTGTCACCTCAAGTATCTGTGGGCATGATTATATGATATGCGTCACACAATCTCAGATTCATCCAACCAACATAAAAGTACTTCAAAGAGTGTCCTAAAGTTTCTACCGGAGAATCACGATGAAAACATGTGCCAACCCCTATGCATAGATTCATGGGTGGAATCCGCAAGTTGGTCACCAAAACATACATCAAGTGGCACATGATATCCCATTGTCACCACAGATAATCACGGCAAGACATACATCAAGTGTTCTCAAATCTTTAAAGACTCAATCCGATAACATAACTTCAAAGGGGAAACTTAATCCATTACAAGAGAGTAGAGGGGGAGAAGAAACACAAGATCCAACTATAATAGCAAAGCTCACGATACATCAAGATCGTGCCAAATCAAGAACACGAGAGAGAGAGAGAGAGATATCAAACACATAGCTACTGGTACATACCCTCAGCCCCGAGGGTGAGCTACTCCCTCCTCGTCATGGAGAGCGCCGGGATGATGAAGATGGCCATCGGTGATGGGTTCCCCCTCCGGCAGGGTGCCGAAACGAGCTCCCGAGAGTTTTTTGGTAGCTACAGAGGCTTGAAGTGGCGGAACTCCCAATCTATATTCTGTTCTTGAAGTTTTAGGGTACGTAGGTATATATGGGTGCAAGGGGTACATCGGTGGAGCTACGGGGGCCCCACGAGGCAGGGGGGCGCGCCCTAGGCGGGTGGGCGCGCCCCCACCCTCGTGAGCACCTCCCGTATCTTCTGACGTGGGGTCCAAGTCCATCAGGTGGGTTTCCTTCCAAAAATAACTTCTCCAATTGATTTCGTTCCGTTTTGACTCCGTCTGATATTCCTTTTCCTTGAAAAACTTAAATAGGCATAAAACAGCAAATCTGGGCTGGGCCTCCGGTTAATTGGTTAGTCCCAAAAATAATATAAAAGTGGATAATAAAGCCCAATATTGCCTAAAACAGTAGATAATATAGCATGGAGCAATCCAAAATTATAGATACGTTGGAGACGTATCACATGTTCTACCCCTCTCTTGTGGAGATCTATTTGATGTAACTCTTTTTGCGGTGTGTTTGGCGAGATCCGATGAATTGTAGGTTTATGATCAAGTTTATCCATGAGAAATATTTGAATCTCCTCTGAATTCTTTAATGTGTGATTAGGTTATCTTTGCAAGTCTCTTTGAATTATCAATTTGGTTTGGCCTACTAGATTGATCTTTCTTGCAATGGGAGAAGTGCTTAGCTTTGGGTTGAATCTTGCAGTGTCCTTTTCCAGTGACAGCAGGGGCAGGAAGGCACGTATTGTATTGTTGCCATCGAGGATAACAAGATGGGGTTTATATCATATTGCATGAGTTTATCCCTCTACATTGATAACCCACAAGTGTAGGGGATCACAACAGCTTTTGAGGGTGAAGTACAACCCAAATTTATTGATTTGACACAAGGGGAGCCAAAGAATATTCTTGAGAATTAGTAGTTGAGTTGTCAATTCAACCACACATGGAAAACTTAGTATCTGCAGCAAAGTGTTTAGTAGCAAAAGTGGTATGATAATAAAGGTAACGGTAGCAACAGTAAAGATAAATGTTTTTGGGTTTTGTAGTAGTTGTAACAGTAGCAACGGAAAAGTAAATAAGCGAAGAACAATATATGAAAAGCTCGTAGGCAATGGATCATTGATGGTTAATTATGCCGGATGCGATTCCTCATGCAATAGTTATAACATAGGGTGATATAGAACTAGCTCCAATTCATCAATGTAATGTAGGCATGTATTCCGTAAATAATCATACGTGCTTATGGAAAAGAACTTGCATGACATCTTTTGTCCTACCCTCCCATTGCAGCGGGGTCCTCATGGAAACTAAGGGATATTAAGGCCTCCTTTTAATAGAGGAATGGACCAAAGCATTAACACATAGTGAATACATGAACTCCTCAAACTACGGTCATCACCGAGAAGTATCTTGATTATTGTCACTTCGGGGTTGTCGGGTCATAACACATAATAGGTGACTATAGACTTGCAAGATAGGATCAAGAACACACATATATTCATGAAAACATAATAGGTTCAGATCTGAAATCATGGCACTCGGGCCCTAGTGACAAGCATTAAGCATAGAAAAGTCATAGCAACATCAATCTCAGAACATAGTGGATAATAGGGATCAAACCCTAAAAAAACTAACTTGATTACATGGTAAATCTCATCCAATCCATCACCGTCCAGCAAGCCTATGATGGAATTACTCACATATGGCGGTGAGCATCATGAAATTGGTGATGGAGGATGGTTGATGATGACGACGGCGACGAATCCCCCTCTCCGGATCCCTGAACGGACTCCAGATCAGCCCTCCCGAGAGAGATTAGGGCTTGGTGGCGGCTCCGTGTCGTAAAACGTGATGAAACTTTCTCTCTGATTTTTTTCTCCCTGAGACGGAATATATGGAGTTGGAGTTGAGGTCGGAGGAGGTCCAGGGGGCCCATGAGATAGGAGGCCGCGCCCTAGGCGGGGGGCGCCCCCCTGTCTCGTGGACAGGCTGTGGGCCCCCTGGCATTAATTCTTTCGCCAAAAATTCTTATAAATTCCAAAAAGTGAATCCATGGATTTCCTGGACATTCCGAGAACTTTTCTTTTCTACACATAAAACAACATCATGGCAGTTCTGCTGAAAACAGCGTCGGTCCGGGTTAGTTTCATTCAAATCATGCAAGTTAGAGTCCAAAACAAGGGCAAAAGTGTTTGGAAAAGTAGATACGTTGGAGACATATCAACTCCCCCAAGCTTAAACCTTTGCTTGTCCTCAAGCAATTCAGTTGAGAAACTAAAAGTGATAAAGAAAAACATTTACAAACTCTATTTGCTCTTGTTGTTGTAAACATGAAAAAGCCCGCATTCAAGTTTCAGCAAATATTATGAACTAACCATACTCACAATAATACTTAGCTCTCAAAATCACTCATATCAATAGCATAATCAGCTAGCGAGCCATAATAATAAAACTCGGATGACAACACTTTCTCAAAATAATTATAACATGATATAACAATATGGTATCTCGCTAGCCCTTTCTGAGACCGCAAAACGTAAATGCAGAGCACCTTTAAAGACCAAGGACTGACTAAACATTGTAATTCATGGTAAAAGAGATCCAATCAAGTCATACCCAATATAAACCAATAATAATAAATGCAAATGACAGTGTGCTCTCCAGCGGGTGCTTTTAATAAGAAGGGTGATGACTCAACATAAAAGTAAATAGATAGGCCCTTCGCAGAGGGAAGCAGGGATTTGTAAAGGTGCCAGAGCTCGATTTTAAAATAGAGATTGAACAACATTTTGAGTGGCATACTTTCACTGTCAATGCAACATCTATGAGATGGCTGTATCTTCCATACTACATGCATTATAGGCAGTTCCCAAACAGAATGGTAAAGGTTTATACTCCCCCAACCACCAACAAGCATCAATCCATGGCTTGCTCGAAACAACGAGTGCCTCCAACATACAACAGCCCTGGGGGAGTTTTGTTTAATTATTTTGATTTGCTTTGATCTTTTTGGATCATGGGACTGGGCATCCCGGTTACCGGCCCTTTCTCGTGAATGAGGAGCGGAGTCCACTCCTCTTGAGAATAACCCACCTAGCATGGAAGATATAGGCAGCCCTAGTTGTAACATGAGCTACTCAAGCATACAAAACAGAATTTCATTTGATGGTTTGGAGTTTGGCACATACAAATTTACTTGGAACGGAAGGTAGATACGACATATAGGTAGGTATAGTGGACTCATATGGAACAACTTTGGGGTTTAAGGAGTTTGGATGCACAAGTAGTATTCCCGCTTAGTACATGTGAAGGCTAGCAAAAGACTGGGAAGCGACCAACTGAGAGAGCGACAACAGTCGTAAGCATGCACTAAAATTAATTCACACCGAGTACAAGCATGAGTAGGATATAATCCACCATGAACATAAATATCGTGAAGGCTATGTTGATTTGATTCAACTACATGCGTGAACATGTGCCAAGTCGAGTCACTCAATTCATTCAAAGGAGGATACCATCCCATCATACCACATCATAATCATTCTAATAGCATGTTGGCACGCAAGGTAAACAATTATAACTCATAGCTAATCAAGCATGGAACAAGTAACTATAATCTCTAAATGTCATTGCAAATATGTTTACTTCATAATAGCTGAATCAGGAATGATGAATCATCATATTTACAAAAATAAGAGAGGTCGAGTTCATACCAGTTTTTCTCATCCCAATAAGTCCATCATATATCGTCATTATTGCCTTTCACTCGCATGACCGAACGATGTGTATAATAATAAGAGCGCACGTGCATTGGACTAAGCTGGAATCTGCAAGCATTCAACTCAAGAGAGAAGACAAGTAATATGGGCTCTAAATTAAATAAACAATCATGCATATAAGATCCACTAAGCATTTTCAATATGGTCTTCTCGACCCCCAAAGGAAAGAAAAGAAAATAAAACTATTTACACGGGAAAGCTCCCAACAAGTAAAAGAAGAACGAGAAATCTTTTTGGGTTTTCATTTTAATTCCTACTACAAGCAAGGAAATTAAACTAACTATTTTTTTGGTTTTTCTCAAGGTTTATCAAACACACAAGAAGAAAACTAGAAAAATAATTTAAACTAGCATGGAAATACAATGAAAGAGTATAAGCAATGACGACTAGTGTGTGAACATGAATGTAAAGTCGGTCAGAAATACGTACTCCCCCAAGCTTAGGCTTTTGGCCTAAGTTGGTTTAATACCAAGGACCGCCTGGCTGATATCCATAAGTGGAACTGGGGTAGCACTAAGATGCAGAGGCGACCGCCTCCTGAGTAGCAGCGTGTTGGCGAGCTGCCTCCATTCCCCTCTCATATCCAGTTGTTTCTTCCCTAGTGACAACATATATATCTTCCTTTTGCCTGATAATCAAAAAGGTAGGGAGCAGGAAGAGTAACAGGGATGACGTTGCGTCTATCATAGATTAGTCGATAATGGAGGAATTGTTCATTCCTCTCAAGAAAATGATGATCAAACGTAGCTTCTTTATCCAAATAAACAGGAGGTACAATCATTTCCCCCTCTCGTGGAGATATATTAAGAAAATTAGCCACACGGGTTGCATAAATTCCTCCAAAGAAATTTCCCCTTTTACTATTATTCTGTAACCTACGTGCAACTATTGCCCCCAAGTTATAACCTTTATAACCTGACACAGCACTCTTGAGGACACAAAGATCAGCGGCACACATGTGACATACCTCGTCCTTACCGTTAATGCATCTACCAATAAAGAGAGCAAAGTAATGTAAAGCAGGAAAGTGAATGCTCCCTATGGTAGCTTGTGCTACGTCCCTAGATTCTCCCACAGTAATACTAGCAAGAAAATATCTAAATTCAGATTTGCGAGGATCATTAATATTACCCCACTGAGGGAGTTTGCAAGCAGTTGTGAAATCCTCTAAATCCATGGTATAAGATGTATCATAAATATCAAACATGACACTAGGAGAATTACGCGCAAAAATATATTCGAACCTCCGCACAAAGGAATCGGTCAATTGATAATATTGAGGACACTTATTTTTTAAGAAGTCCTCCAGGTCGGCATTACGCACATACGCGTCAAATTCTTCCTTAAAGCCTGCTTCGACCATAAAATCATCGGATGTCCACTCATAAGCCCGTACAATTGCGTCCCTTGGCAAATTAACATCTTGTTCACATATAGCAATTCTTGGCCCATTCTTTGCTAAGGAACCTCCTTGGTACATTCTTCTAAGCATATTTCTTTTTCTGAAAATTTCTGAAATTTTAGTAACTTCAAAATAAAAGTGGATAAAACTAAACAAGACTGATAGCAACTACTCCTACAAGTGCCTAGAGCCCATATCATGCATTGGAATTGCTTGGGACCTCAAAAATTTAACATGCAAGCTCAGGAACATGGTCACCTAAGCAACAAAAATTTTCAATGAATAAAGCACTAGAACAAAAACTAATTGGACCAATGGAGGAATCACATACCAAGCAACAATCTCCCAAAACAGTTTTGTGAATGGAGCTTTGACCAAGGAGATCTAAAATCGCAGCCAAACGAGCTAGAATTCGTGCTTGAGCTGGATGGGTATTTTTTGGGGTAGAAGGTGAAGTGTGTGGGTGCTGGCATAAGTGGAGGGGAGCCACCAGGGGCCCACGAGAAAGGGGGCGCGCCCTACAGGGGGGGGGGCACCCTCCTCTCTCGTGGCCTGGTGCTTGCCCCTCCTGCAGTGTTTTCAATGCCTAAAATCCTCAAATATTCCAGAAAAAATCATACTAAATTTGCAGGGCATTTGGAGCACTTTTATTTTTGGACTATTTTTGAATGCACGGATAATTCAGAAAACAGACGGATAATACTATTTTTGCTTTATTTATTCTAAATAACAGAAAGTAAAAATAGGGTACAGAAGGTTGTGCCTTCTAGTTTCATCCATCTCGTGATCATCAAAATGAACCCGCTAACAAGGTTGATCAAGTCTTGTTAACAAACTCATTCTGAATAACACGGAACCGGAGAAATTTCGAATAACACTAAGTTACCTCAATAGGAATATGAAAATCCCCAACAATAAGAATATCATACTTTTTCTTGACAGTAGGGAGAGGAAATTCAAAACCTCCAAAAATGATAGTTGGAACTTTTTCAATAGAATTGATGCTATGAACTTGAGATTGTTTCCTTGGAAAGTGTGCCGTATGCTCATTACCATTAACATCAAAAGTGACATTGCCTTTGTTGCAATCAATAACAGCCCCTGCAGTATTAAGAAAAGGTCTACCAAGGATAATAGACATACTATCATCCTCGGGAATATCAGGAATAACAAAGTCCGTTAAGATAGTGACATTTACAACCACAACAGGCACATCCTCACAAATACCGACAGGTATAGCAGTTGATTTATCAGCCATTTGCAAATATATTTCAGTAGGTGTCAACTTATTCAATTCAAGTCTATGATATAAAGAGAGAGGCATAACACTAACACCGGCTCCAAGATCACATAAAGCAGTTCTGACATAATTTCTTTTAATGGAGCATGGTATAGTTGGAACACCCGGATCTCTAAGTTTCTTTGGTATTCCACCCTTAAAAGTGTAATTAGCAAGCATGGTGGAAATTTCAGCTTCCAGTATCTTTCTTTTATTTGTGATGATATCCTTCATATACTTAGCATAAGGATTTACTTTAAGCATATCAGTTAAGCGCATACGTACGAAAATAGGTCTAATCATTTCAGCAAAGCGCTCAAAATCCTCATTATCCTTTGACTTGGATGGTTTAGGAGGAAAGGGCATGGGTTTCTGAACCCATGGTTCTCTTTCTTTACCGTGCTTCCTAGCAACAAAATCTCTCTTATCATAACGTTGATTCTTTGATTGTGGGTTATCAAGATCAACAGTAGGTTCAATCTCTACATCATTGTTTTTGCTAGGTTGAGCATCAACATGAACATTATCATTAACATTATCGCTAGGTTCATGTTCATCACCTGATTGTGTTTCAGCATCAGAAATAGAAATATCATTGGGATTCTCAGGTGTGTCTACAGTAGGTTCACTAGAAGCATTGTTGAGGAAATCGTTAACTGGTAGCTGCTCGGTTAGCTGATGAGTAGGGGATTAATAGGCTAATCGGCAATATAATCGGCCATTTAATCAATTACTCGGGCGATTAATCTGTTAATCGGCTACTTGGTGACCCTACAAGTTAACTGGTTAATCAGATGAATTCTTGAACAGGGACTAGAAGCATGCAAGGTTCTATCATTTTTCTTTTTCTTCTTTTTAGAAGAACTAGGTGCCTCTAAATTATTTCTCTGAGAATCTTGCTCGATTCTCTTAGGGTGGCCTTCAGGATACAAAGGTTCCTGAGTCATTCTACCAGTTCTAGTAGCCACTCTAACGGCAAAGTCATTTTTATTATTTAATTCCTCAAGCAAATCATTTTGAGCTTTGAGTACTTGCTCAGCTTGAGTAGCAACCATAGAAGCATATTTGCTAAGAGGTGAAGTTCATCTTTAACTCTAGCCAGATTATCACCTACGCGTCCTATCTCGAAAGCATTATTCTTTAACTCTCTACCAACATAAGCATTCAAACTTTCTTGTCTAGCCATAAAGTCATCAAATTCATCTAAGCATGGGCTATGAAATTTAGTAGAGGGTATTTCAACTTTATCATATCTATAGAGAGAATTTACCTTTACTACCTGTGTCGGGTTATCAAGACAATGTGGTTCTTCAGGCGGTATATTAAGACCATGTATTTCTTCAATAGGTGGTAAATTCTTAACATCTTCAGCTTTAATACCTTTTTATTTCATTGATTTCTTTGCCTCTTGCATATCTTCAGGACTGAGAAATAAAACACCTCCCTTCTTCGGAGTGGGTTTAGGAATAGGTTCAGGAGTTGGCTCAATTGGTTCAGGAATTACTTCAGGAACTGGCTCGGAAAGAGTCCAATTATTTTCATTAGTTAACATATTATTCAATAATATTTCAGCTTCATCGACTGTTCTTTCACTGAAAACACAACCAGCACAACTATCCAAGTAGTCTTTGGAAGCATCGGTTAGTCCATTATAAAAGATATCAAGTATTTCATTTTTCTTAAGAGGATGACCAGGCAAAGCATTAAGTAACCGGAGAAGCCTCCCCCAAGCTTGTGGGAGACTCTCTTCTTTGATTTGCACAAAATTATATACTTCCTGCAAGGCAGCTTGTTTCTTATGAGCAGGGAAATATTTAGCAGAGAAGTAATAAATCATATCCTGGGGACTGCGCACACAACCAGGAGCAAGAGAATTATACCAAGTCTTAGCATCACCCTTTAATGAGAATGGAAATATCTTAAGGATATATAAATAGCGAGACTTCTCATCATGAGTAAACAGGGTGGCTATATCATTCAACTTGGTAAGATGTGCCACAACAGTTTCAGATTCAAGGCCATAAAACGGATTAGATTCAACTAAAGTAATAATATCATGATCAACAGAGAATTCATAATCCTTATCTTTAACACAGATAGGTGAAGTAGCAAAAGCAGGATTGGGTTTCATTCTAGCATTAAGAGACTGCTGCTTCCATTTAGCTAATAATTTCTTAAGATCATTTCTATCATTGCAAGCAAGAATTTCCATAGCAGCTGCTTCATTCATAACATTACCCTTAGGAACAACAGGTAATACATAATCATTGGGGGAACATTCATCATCACTATCATCAATAATAGGTTCTTCAATATTTTCATTTCCCCTAACTATAGCAAGTTGTTCATCTAGAAATTCACCTAATGGCAAAGTAGTATCACGCACAGAAGTAGTTTCATCATGCATAGCAGAAGTGGCATCATCAATAACATATGACATATCAGAATTCATAGCAGTAGCAGGTTTAGGTGTCGCAAGCCTACTAATAATGGAGGGAGAATCTAGTGCAGAGCTAGATGGTAGTTCCTTACCTCCCCTCGTAGTTGAGGGCAAAATCTTGGTCTTAGTGTCTTTCAAGTTCTTCATAGTGATCAACAGATATAAATCGCAAGTGACTCAAAGAATAGAGCTATGCTCCCCGGCAATGACACAAGAAAAGAATCTTGATAACCCACAAGTGTAGGGGATTGCATGTAGCGACCAGACCTCAAATAGTCCGATCTCTGTGCTCAGGTGTCATCCCTGGATCAGTAATGCTGACACCACACAGTACTTGAAGGATTTATAACAGAGTAGCAATCACACACTTATTACATTGAGTGTCTCCAAAGAGAGCTTATTACAATAAATATGGCTTAAGGCCATCTAATAACGATAACAGCGGAAGGCTTGGAAGATAAGTGAGTCCATCAACTCCAACGGCATCACTGAGTATAGAACCACGACCTAAAGGCACCTTACTCGTCGTCTGAAAATTCTGCAACATGAAACGTTGCAGCCCGAAAACGGGTCGGCACATGGAATATGCTAGCAATGTAACACATAAAGAGTAATGAAAGAGTAAGTTATACTACATGCATATTTGGCTGCTGTAAAGCTCTATGGTTACAGTTTTGCGTAAAGCCAATTTTTCCCTACTGCAAAGGAATAAATTTATTTAACTATCATGGTGGTTGTTAAACATTGAGAATGGTTGACAACATTCTCAATCCCAATTAAAAGTACTCATTAACATCCCATCAATATTAATTACAAGTAACATGATGAGATTCACACGATATCCAAGTACTAGATACTCAAGATGTCCATAACTGGGCACACGGCTAATCATGATTAGTTTGTTACACTTTGCAGAGGTTTGCGCACTTTTCCCCACATGACTCGATCTCCTCCGTTTGATTTCTCGCACTCCATGGTGTTAGAGAAACGGCTGACCGAGAAATAGTCTTTCAGAAGCGCTTGCACCTTACGTAATGGGTAGACCGTACCAACCTACAACCCCTACATTAGCTAGTCTACCACTGTAAGAGTTCGCACGACTTAGTCAACTATGCTAGAGCCCATAGTAGCATGTGGCTGCACACGGAAGTTTCTAGCATGAATAATCTTATGATCTCTTTGAGCCTGGGTGGCGGTCCAAAGAAAAATAGGCAAATCCTGGAAACCAGGTACCTCAATCCACCCAGATGTGTGTTTAAGTTGCCACCTTAAGTAAACCATTAATTAACAATCTCACATCTATCATGGATACACTCACCCAATCCATGTCTACTAGCATAGCATGGCATAATAAGCAAACTTAGAAGTAACTCCCAAAGGTTTGAAAATAAAACAGGTAATAGGTACTACCTCAACTACTTCCCAAAACCCACAAATTAATTAGATCCTAATCATGCAATGTTTGAGGATTGATCTAATGCATAAGAACTGGGTATGATAAAAGAATGATCAAAGTGTTACTTGCCTTGCTGATGATCCGCAAAACCTAGAGATTCGAAATAACAGGCGGCGCACTCCGGGTATTATATCGCAGACAAACAAACAAGCATACAATAAGTACTCATATAATGCATAGGTAAAAGTCAAATAAAAGATCTAACTAGAAAGTTCAACTTAAGAACTCCGGTTTGCAAAAAGAAACAAATCGAACGAAGATACGAAAGTCAAACGGCGAAAGAAAACAACTTCTTTTACTAATCTGGATCTAAGTCAATTTTTTACAATATCAAAAACTTGTTCAAGTTGATTATTCGGAAAGAGGGTTTCGAGACGAAACTCCAGACGCTTGAATCACCTGATTCCGATAAACGAGCGAAAAGTTATACTAGAACGAAAATCGGATCAGAAATCGCGATTAGAAAAATTGCGGATTAAATCCAAGAAAAAGAAAAAATGACGAACAGGTTAACGAACAAACGTTCGTTATCCAGATCTAAACGATGAACGCATTCGTTAAAACGAACGAACGAGCGAATGCTCGCTAATTAAATTAAACCGAAAATAAAACCGATCTAATAAAAAAACGAAACTAAAAAAACGAAAGTAAAACCGACGGAAAAGCGATCGGTTTTCTAAAAAAAACTGCGCAGAAAACGAGGCGGCGGCGAACCTCGGGCGGCGGCGGCGGCGGCCGGCAGGGCTGGCGGCTAGGGTTTCGGGGCGGGGTGGGCTGGCGGCGGGCGCTGGTGGGCGGGGGGTGCTCAGGCGACTGCTTTTTAAAGGCTGCCCCCGGGCGGAGTCCCGCTCGGGCACGGCCCGTAAGGCGGTTCGTGTTTTTTTAAATAATTCCGCTCAGAAAAGAAATAAAAATAAATACTAAACGGACTCCAAAAATCCCGAAATAAATTTTCCCGGACATCTAAAATCAATCCCGACAAAGTGAACATTTATTTGGCGCCTAAATGTAATTTTGAAAAACGCATATTTTTCCTAAATTCAAATAAAATAACGAAAAACTCCGAAATAAAATCTTATTTGATTTTATTATTAAATCCTCAATATTTCTTTGTTTTGGGAAACTCATTTTATTCCCTCTCTCATATTTTTGTAATAGAAATAATTGATGATAAAATAAATAAAATCAAATGATCCTATTCCCAAAATTTGAGAAAACTCAAATATGAAAATAGAGAAATCGCCAACTCTCTCCGTGGGTCCTTGAGTTGCATAGAATTTCTAGGATCAAAACCAAAAGCAAATAAAATATGATATGCATTGATGATCTAATGTATAACATTCCAAATTGAAAATTTGGGATGTTACAAACCTACCCCCCTTAAGATGAATCTCGCCCTCCAGATTCGGGTTGGCTAGAAAATAGGTGAGGGTGGTCCTTGAGCAAATCTTCCTCTCGTTCCCAAGTGGCTTTGTCCTCCGAGTGGTGGCTCCACTGAACCTTACAGAACTTGATAACCTTGCTGCGGGTGACTCTGCTGGCAAACTCGAGAATCTTAACTGGTTTCTCCTCATAGGTAAAATTGTTATCCAACTGAATTGCTTCCAACAGCACTTTGTCTCTCAACGGTATGTCAGCCATCTCTGCTTGGCACTTCTTCAACTGAGAAACATGGAACACATCGTGAACACCTGACAATCCCTCGGGTAATTCCAACTTGTAAGCAACTTCTCCCATACGTTCCAAAACACGATATGGTCCTACAAATCGGGGCGCTAACTTTCCTTTAACTCCAAATCGCTTAACTCCTCGAAGCGGGGATACTCGAAGATAAACTCTGTCTCCGACTTCATATTCTGTCTCCTTGCATTTTGAATCCACATAGCTCTTCTGCCTGGACTAGGCTACCTTGAGCCTATCGCGAATTAACTTCACCTTCTTTTCAGACTCCTTGATCAAATCAGGTCCAAACAACTGGGGGTCTCCAACCTCGTCCCACGACAACGGTGTCCTGCACCTCCTTCCATACAAGGCTTCGAAAGGGGCCATTTTCAAACCGGTTTGATAGCTGTTGTTGTTAGAAAACTCTGCATATGGCAAATTGTCATCCCAACTTGATCCATAATCTAGCGCACAAGCTCTCAGCATATCCTCCAAAATCTGATTGACTCTCTCGGCCTATCCATCTGTGTGTGGATGAAAAGTTGTACTGAACTCTAGCCTGGTACCCAAAGTCTCGTGCAACTGCTTCCAGAACTTTGAGGTAAACTGGGTTCCCCTTTCTGATATGATACTCCTCGGAACTCCATGCAAACAGACGATCCTGGTCATGTATATCTCGGCCAACTTAGCACTGGTGTAAGTGGTCTTTACTGGGATGAAATGTGCTACCTTCGTCAACCGATCAACTACAACCCAAATTGAGTCATAGCCGGAACGAGTCCTTGGTAATCCCGTGATAAAATCCATCCCTAACTTATCCCACTTCCATTCGGGTATCGGCAATGGCTGTAGCAATCCTGCTGGCTTTTGATGCTCTGCTTTTACTCTTTGACATACATCGCAAACTGCTACGTACTCCGCAATGTCTTTCTTCATTCCGGTCCACCAGAATGTATCCTTCAAATCCAAATACATCTTGGTATTTCCTGGGTGAATCGAATACGGTGAATCATGTGCTTCTTGCAGAATCAACTTCCTAATCTCCGGGTCATTGGGCACATATACCAGGTCTTCAAACCATAGGGTATCGTGTTCATCCTCACGAAATCCCTTAGCTTTTCCCTTGCTCATCTTCTCCTTAATACAAGCAACTTCCTTATCTGTCCTTTGAGCTTCTCTGATTTTATCCATCAAGGTAGACTAAATTTCCAACGCTGCTACATAACCTCACGGAACTATTTCCAAACATAGCTCCCGGAATTCCTCAGCTAATTCTTTTGGTAAACCTCCGGTCATTAGGGTGTTGACATGGCTCTTACGGCTCAACGTGTCTGCTACAACGTTAGCCTTCCCGGGGTGATAATGCAATCTCATATCGTAATCTTTAATAAGCTCCAACCATCTCCTCTGCCTGAGATTCAACTCCTTTTGCGTGAAGATGTACTTTAAACTCTTGTGATCTGTGTACACCTCACAGTGATTTCCAACGAGAAAATGTCTCCACATTTTCAAGGCCTGCACTACGGCTGCTAACTCCAAATCATGCGTGGCATAATTCAATTCGTGAGGTTTCAGTTGTCGTGAAGCGTACGAAACAACTCTTCCCTCCTGCATGAGCACTGCTCCAAGTCCTCGACGTGAAGCATCGCAATACACCTCATAATCCTTGGTCTGATCTGGCAGAATTAACACTGGTGAGGTAACTAAATGTTTCTTCAACTCTTGGAAACTAGCCTCACACTCCTCAGTCCATATGAACTTGGTATCCTTCTTCTCCACTAGAAGTACTGGCGATCCCCAAGGTGAAGAACTTCGGCGGATAAAACCTTTGTCCAGCAACTCCTTAATTTGTTTCTTAATTTCCTCCAAATCTTGGGCTGGCATCCTATATGATCTCTTAGATATTGGCCCAGTGCCTGGCAGTAGTTCAATCAGAAACTCAATGTCTCTGTCCGGTGGCATGCCTGGCAACTCTTCCGAAAACACATCCGGGAAATCCCTTACCACTGGTACTTCCTCCTGCACAACTCCTGATAAGGAATTTACATGTGCCCTCCTCGGCTCATGTCGTGATACATACTTGATTCTCCTTCCTTCTGGGGTGGTAAGCAAAATCGACTTACTGGCGCAATCTATGTTCCCTCCGTACTTTGATAACCAATCCATGCCTAATATCACATCCAATCCTTGCGATTCCAGAACTATTAGGTCCGAGGGAAAAACATAGTGTCCAATCCTTAATGGTAATCGATCACACCATATACTAGCCATGTATTCTGCTTCGGGTGAGGTTACTAGCATGGGTGACCTAAGGGCCTGGGTTGGTAATTTATACTTATCCACGAATCCCCTTGATATGTATGAATGCGATGCACCATTATCAAAAAGAAGAACTGCAGTAAATGTCTTAACCAAAAACTTACCTATTACTGCGTCTGGCTGAGCTTCAACCTCCTCCACGGTAACGTGGTTCACCTGTCCCCTGTTGAAAGGGTTCGGCTTCTTTCTGAGCTTCCATTGCCGTTACCATTTTGGGCTTTTGCACATTCATTTGCATAATGCCCAGTCTTACGGCACTTAAAATAAGTGATATGGCTCAGGTCTACCTTGGATGGTGTTGACGGGTTGGTGCGGTTTTGTCCATTGTTTCCTCCATTCCTGTTTCCATCCTTTGTGCCATTATGATTGTGCGAGCTACCTCCTCCATGAGTATGCTGAAATTGCCCTCCCGGTTTAGGGGTAAGACGGGGCTTCTGTTGAGCTCCAGAGTTGCACTTCCCCTGTCCATACTTCCCCTTGCGGTTTTCAATCTGCTGTTGCTTCCCTTCAATCATAAGAGCACGATCTACCAACTCCTGGTAGTTGTTGAAATTTTCTACCATCAACTGCATGCTCAGCTCATCATTCAGCCCTTCCAGAAACTTCTCCTGCTTAGCTGCATCCGTAGCAACGTCATCTGGGGCATAACATGCTAGTTTACTAAAGTCATCCACATACTGGCCAACTGTTCGTCCTCCTTGGCGCAAGTTGCGAAACTCACGCTTCTTCATGGCCATAGCTCCTGCTGAAACATGGGCAGTACGGAACGCCTGCTGAAACTGATCCCATGTGACAGTGTCTACAGGATAAGTGGCTGTAAAATTCTCCCACCATGCTGCTGCGGGTCCATCAAGCTGGTGTGCGGCAAATCGCACCTTCTCCGCATCTGTGCAACCTGCAGTGGTCAACTCCCTCCCTGTCTTGCGGAGCCAATCATCTGCTACTATCGGCTCGGTGCTACTGGAGAACACCGGTGTATTCAGCCTAAGAAAACGGGTTAAATGATCAACAGGTGGTGGCGGTGGTGGATTGTTGTTGTTGTTGTTCCCCTGATTCTGATTCTGGACTAGTATCTGCATCAATGCATTCTGCCGCTGGATCAACTGGGTGAGCTCTGGTGGAAATCCATTGTCATGTCTCGGAGACATATGAGGGTTTAGAAAAGATGAGAAATAAGAACAGAATGAGGTCTAAAGAGAAAACACTACCCAAATGCTCATGAGGCAAATGCACACAAAATCACTTCATTCAATCAAACAAGGGCATACAATCGGTCTAGAACCATCGCAAAAAAAAGTGTGTGGACTATACTAGATACATGGTGGAACACTACTACTGTTATGGTAGTCGACTAGAAAAACTGCTCCGTTGAAGACTCCATGATATCTGCTCCAACTTCATCAACATAATCATCATCACTATCATCTGGGTCTCGGTGTCATCAATGATGATGTAGATCTCTGGGCATGTGAAATCTTCATCTTCTCCTTCTGTCGCAGGAAATCCCATAAAGACTTTCAGCTTCTTCTTCAGATCATCGCTCTTCTCAACTAGTGTTGCTATTTCCTCCTCGTATCCATCACGTGTAGACTTGAGTTCTTCCTCCAGTTCCGTCATTTTGACCATGGCCTTCTTCAGATCCATCATCCCTGCGCACATTTGGTTCTCCTGGCGTCGGATGTGCTGATTCAACTCCTGGATGAAAGCTGCAATTGAGCGGTCCTTCCGGATGCTGGTCATCTCCCATTGCTCATCTCGGCGCCCACAAATCTGGTAGATAGTATCCTTAAGTTCCTTGTGATAGACTTCTCCAATACGTCCCCTAGAAATGTGGGCTGCCATGCTCTTTCCTAGGTTCCAGGTTGGTGCATCTAAGGAAAACTCTATGGTCTCAGTTTCGGGCATGAACGTCCTTCCTGGAATTTGAACTTGAATCATCCAGTGCTCCTCTTCAGGTAAAGTGGCGTTGTAGGTTCCGGTGAAGCTTGGTACTCTGATCTTCAAGTACTTGGTGACTTCCTTCAGGAGTCGTCCAAAGGGTGTATCTTCATCCGGTTGCATGAACTTGTTCCTTGCATCCGCCATCCTAAAGAATAGAAAAGATGAGGAGTCAGAAAATGAGAAGAGAGTAGCATTCTAGGGCTTTTGCTTAGTGGCCGTGTCCTACAGTCAGCGTGTGCTCTGATACCATCTTTGTAGCGACCAGACCTCAAACAGTCTATTCTCTATGCTCAGGTGTCATCCCTAGATCAGTAATGCTGACACCACACAGTACATGAAGGATTTATAACAGAGTAGCAATCACACACTTATTACATTGAGTGTCTCCAAAGAGAGCTTATTACAATAAATATGGCTTAAGGCCATCTAATAACGATAACAGCGGAAGGCTTGGAAGATAAGTGAGTCCATCAACTCCAACGGCATCACTCAGTATAGAACCACGACCTAAAGGCACCTTACTCGTCTTCTGAAAAGTCTGCAACATGAAACATTGTAGCCCGAAAACGGGTCAGCACATGGAATATGCTGGCAATGTAACACATAAAGAGTAATGAAAGAGTAAGCTATACTACATGCATATTTGGCTGGTGTAAAGCTCTATGGTTACAGTTTTTCGTAAAGCCAATTTTTCCCTACTGCAAAGGAATAAATTTATTTAACTATCATGGTGATTTTTAAACATTGAGAATGGTTGACAGCATTCTCAATCCCAATTAAAAGTACTCATTAGCGTCCCATCAATATTAATTAGAAGTAACATGATGAGATTCACATGATATCCAAGTACTAGATACTCAAGATGTCCATAACCGGGGACACGGCTAACCATGATTATTTTGTTACACTCTGCAGAGGTTTGCGCACTTTTCCCCACATGACTCGATCTCCTCCGTTTGATTTCTCGCACTCCATGGTGTTAGAGAAATGGATGACCGAGACATAGTCTTTCAGAAGCGCTTGCACCTTACGTAATGGGTAGACCGTACCAACCTACAACCCCTACATCAGCTAGTCTACCACTGTAAGAGTTCGCACGACTTAGTCAACTATGCTAGAGCCCATAGTAGCATGTGGCTGCACACGGAAGTTTCTAGCATGAATAATCTTATGATCCCTTTGAGCCTGGGTGGCGGTTCGAAGAAAAACAGGCAAATCCTGGAAACCAGGTACCTCAATCCACCGAGATGTGTGTTTAAGTTGCCATCTTAAGTAAACAATTAATTAACAATCTCACATCTGTCATGGATACACTCACCCAATCCACGTCTACTAGCATAGCATGGCATAATAAGCAAATGTAGAAGTAACTCCCAAAGGTTTAAAAATAAAACAGGTAATAGGTACTACCTCAACTACTTCCCAAAACCCACAAATTAATTAGATCCTAATCATGCAATGTTTGAGGATTGATCTAATGCATAAAAACTAGGTATGAGAAAAGAATGATCAAAGTGTTACTTGCCTTGCTGATGATCCGCGAAACCTAGAGACTCGAAATAACAGGCGGCGCACTCCGGGTATTCTATCGCAGACAAACAAACAAGAATACAATAAGTACTCATCTAATGCATAGGTAAAACTCAAATAAAAGATCTAACTAGAAAGTTCAACTTAAGAACTCCGGTTTGCAAAAAGAAACAAATCGAACAAAGATACGAAAGTCAAACGGCAAAAGAAAACAACTTTGTTTTACTAATCTGGATCTAAGTCAATTTTTTACAATAGCAAAAACTTGTTCAAGTTGATTATTCGGAAAGAGGGTTTCGAGATGAAACTCCGAGCGCTTGAATCACCTGATTCTGATAAACGAGCGAAAACTTATACTAGAACGAAAATTGGATCAGAAATCACGATCAGAAAAATCGCGGATTAAATCCGAGAAAAAGAAAAAACGACAAACAGGTTAACGAACGAACATTCGTTATTCAGATCTAAACGATGAACGCGTTCGTTAAAACGAACAAACGAGCGAACGCTCGCTAATTAAACTAAACCGAAAATAAAACCGATCTAATAAAAAAAACCGTAACTAAAAAAACGAAAATAAAACCGACAGAAAATCGATCGGTTTTCTAAAAAAACCTGCACGGAAAACAAGGTGGCGGCGAACCTCGGGCGGTGGGTCGCGGCGGCGGCAGCTCAGGCGGCGACGGCTGGCGGCGGCGGCTGGCGCGGGCGGTGGGGCTGGCGGCTAGGGTTTCGGGGCGGGGTGGGCTGGCTGCGGGTGCTGGTGGGCTGGGGGCGCTCGGGCGGCTGCTATTTAAAGGCTGCCCCCGGGCGGAGTCCCGCTCGGGCACGGCCCGTAAGGCGGTTCGCGTTTTTTTAAATAATTACGCTCAGAGAAGAAATAAAAAGAAATACTAAACGGACTACAAAAATCCCGAAATAAATTTTCCCGGACTTCTAAAATCAAGGTCGACAAAGTGAACATTTATTTGGGGCCTAAATGCAATTTGGCAAAACGCATATTTTTCCTAAATTCAAATAAAATAACGAAAAACTCCGAAATAAAATCTTATTTGATTTTATTATTAAATCCTAAATATTTCTTTATTTTGGGAAAGTCATTTTATTCCCTCTCTCATGTTTTTGTAATATTAATAATTGATGATAATATAAATAAAATCAAATGATCATATTCCCAAAATTTGAGAAAACTCAAATATGAAAATAACGAAATCCCCAACTCTCTCCATGGGTCCTTGAGTTGCGTAGAATTTCTAGATTCAAAACCAAAAGCAAATAAAATATGATATGCATTGATGATCTAATGTATAACATTCCAAATTGAAAATTTGGGATGTTACATCGCAACAGTTTTCGAGGGTGAAGTACAACCCAAATTTATTGATTGGACACAATGGGAGCCAAAGAATATTCTTGAGTATTAGCAGTTGAGTTGTCAATTCAACCACACCTGCATAACTTAGTATCTGCAGCAAAGTGTTTAGTAGCAAAAGTGGTACGATAATAAAGGTAACGGTAGCAACAGTAAAGATAAATGTTTTTGGGTTTTTGTAGTAGTTGTATCAGTAGCAACAGAAAAGTAAATAAGCGAAGAACAATATATGAAAAGCTCGTAGGCAATGGATCAGTGATGGATAATTATGCCGGATGCGATTCCTCATGCAATAGTTATAAAATAGGGTGATATAGAACTAGCTCCAATTCATCAACGTAATGTAGGCATGTATTCCGTAAATAGTCATACGTGCTTATGGAAAAGAACTTGCATGATATCTTTTGTCCTACCCTCCCATTGCAGCGGGATCCTCACGGAAACTAAGGGATATTAAGGCTTCCTTTTAATAGAGAACCGAACCAAAGCATTAACACATAGTGAATACATGAAGTCCTCAAACTACGGTCATCACCGAGAAGTATCCCGATTATTGTCACTTCGGGGTTGTCGGATCATAACACATAATAGGTGACTATAGACTTGCAAGATAGGATCAAGAACACACATATATTCGTGAAAACATAATACGTTCAGATCTGAAATCATGGCACTCGGGCCCTAGTGACAAGCATTAAGCATAGCAAAGTGATAGCAACATCAATCTCAGAACATAGTGGATACTAGGGATCAAATCCTAACAAAACTAACTTGATTACATGGTAAATCTCTTCGAACCCATCACCGTCCAACAAGCCTACGATGGAATTACTCACACACGGCGGTGAGCATCATGAAATTGGTGATGGAGGATGGTTGATGATGACGACGATGAAGAATCCCCCTCTCCAGAGCCCCGAATGGACTCCAGATCAGCCCTCCTAAGAGAGATTAGGGCTTGGCGGTGGCTCCGTGTCGTAAAACGCGATGAAACTTTCTCTCTGATTTTTTTCTCCCCGATACGGAATATATGGAGTTGGAGTTGAGGTCGGAGGAGGTCCAGGGGGCCCACGAGATAGGAGGCCGCGCCCTAGGGGGGGCGCCCCCCTGTCTCGTGGACAGGCTTTGGGCCCCCTGGCATTAATTATTTCGCCAAAAATTCTTATAAATTCCAAAAAGTGCCTCCGTGGATTTCCAGGACATTCCGAGAACTTTTCTTTTCTACACATAAAACAACATCATGGCAGTTCTGCTGAAAACAGCCTCAGTCCGGGTTACTTTCATTCAAATCATGCAAGTTAGAGTCCAAACCAAGGGCAAAAGTGTTTGGAAAAGTAGATACGTTAGAGACGTATCATACATCATGTCATCTTTCTTAATGCGTTACTCGGTTCTTTATGAACTTAATACTCTAGATGCATGCTGGATAGCGGTCGATGTGTGGAGTAATAGTAGTAGATGCAGGCAGGAGTCGGTCTACTTGTCACGGACGTTATGCCTATATACATGATCATGCCTAGATAATCTCATAATTATTCGATTTTCTATCAACTGCTCGACAGTAATTCGTTCACCCACCGTAATACTTATGCTATCTTGAGAGAAGCCACTAGTGAAACCTATGGCCCCCAGGTCTATCTCTGATCATATAAGCTTTCAATATACTTTTATTTGCATCTTTACTTTTCCAATCTATATTATAAAATACCAAAAATATATTTATCGTATCATGTTATCTCTATCAGATCTCACTTTCGCAAGTGGACTTGAAGGTATTGACAACCCCTTTATCGCGTTGGTTGCAAGTTCTTGTTTGTTTGTGTAGGTGCGTGTGACTTTTGAGGAGCCTCCTACTGGATTGATACCCTGGTTCTCAAAAACTGAGGGAAATACTTACGCTACTATTGCTGTATGACCCTTTCCTCTTCAAGGAAAACCAACGCAAGCTCAAGACGTGGCAGACAACAAGTCGGCAATAGTATTTCCCAAAAATACAATTCATCATGACACGAGTTGAGCCTTGTGCTTTAGCACCTTCCCGCGTGCGTCCTTCTTGACCTTGTAGACCAATTTCAGGCCTATGGCATGGTGTCCTGGAGGGAGGCGATGTGAGCTTCCATGTTTGGTTGTCCTCGATCGAGTTCAGCTCTTCGATCATGGCGCCCCGCTAGCTCACTTCTTGCTCCGCCTCAGTGAACGAGCTTGGCTCCTCTGCTGCTAGAAGATGGAGCTGCTCGTCTGGATCATCTGTCGGGCCGAAATCCATCATGTTCTGCAAAGTGCAGAAACGGTGCTCGCGCTCGATGTCGTCTGCCGCGTCGAGAACATTGTCGCTGAACGACGTCGATGGCGACACGAGTTCCACCCATCCTGGGCTGGCTATCGCTGCAGTGGACGGTGCTGGAGACGGCGATGCTCCGAACGATGTCGCTAGAGACGCAGGTGGCGTGGGCGGAGGCGAGGTGGCCGCACCCCCCTCATCTATTGCCCCTGGAGCTCGGCTCACAAAGTGTTTGACCACGAACCTGTCGGTGCCACTGAACATGTTCACGGCGTTGTCTTCCTTTGTCCAGTCCCGGCGTGCCCCTTCATCGAACGTGGCGTCGCAAATGATGTGCACGCGCCCAGTAGCTGGATCATAGGCCATGTAGCCCTTTGGGCTGTGCTCATAGCCGACGAAGATCATCGGCCGGCTGCGATCATCGAGCTTCTTCAGTCCAGGGCATGTGTCCTTCACATGTACAACACAGCCAAAGGTGTGCACAAAATGCATGTTTTGCTTGCGTCCATGCCATGCCTCGAACGGTGTCATGCCGTCCAGGCTCTTGGTGGGCATGCGGTTCAGTAGAAACACCGCCATCCTGACCGCTTCGCCCCGGAACTCGCCGGGGATGCGCTTGGCCTTCAGTAGACTCCGGGCCATGCCCACCACCGTGTCGTTCGGTGCTCCACCACACCGTTCTGCTGAGGCGAGTATGGGGCAGTGAGGTGGCGGCTGACACCCAGCTCGGTGCAGTATGCTGTGAACAAGCCGGACATGAATTCTTCGACGTGGTCCGTCCGGAGTGTCTTCAAGTCGCGCCCCGATTCGGACTCCGCATGGATTTGCACGCGCTTGATCGCCACTGTGGCCTCGTCCTTTGATGCGAGGAGCACAAGCCACATGAACCTTGTGGCGTCGTCCACCAGCAAGAGGAAGTATTTCTTCCCGCTCGGTGTTGCCGGCGAGATCGGGCCGCAAAGATCACCGTGCATGAGCTCCAGCCGCTCCTGTGCTCGATGCTTGGACAGCTGTGCGAACGGCGAGCGCCGCTGCTTGCCGGCCAGGCATGCGTCGCAGAGCTGGTCCACCTTCTCGACCATGGGCATGCCGTGCACCATGTCCTGGTGCGCCAGCTTACGTAGGGCGTCGAAGTTGAGATGCCCGTAGCGCACATGCCAGGTCCATGCCATGTCGCCACCGTTGTGCGCTGCAAGACACACTGTCTGCGTTATCCGTAACGCAACATAATACAAGAGATTCAGTGCTCTATGTACCTTAGTGAGAAGACGGCGCTCCCGGTCGTGCATGCGCAGCATGCCATCCTGGATCAGCACCTGGCAGCCGCTCTCGTCGATCTGGCCCAGGCTGATTACGTGGGAGCGCAGCCGCGGGATGTAATACACCCAGGTGATCGCGCAGTGCTCGCCGGTCTTGCACGCCAGCAGAATTTTTCCCCGACCGCAGATGGTGACGACGGAGCCATCACCAAACTTGACGCTGCCGCTGACGGCCGTGTCGAGCTCGGCAAAGACTGCACGATCACCGGTCATGTGGTTGGACGCGCCTGTGTCCAGATACCACACGCCGTTCCTGGCACCACCGCTCCCCTCATGCCCGAGGTGAACCTGAACAACGTCCTCGATGAGGTGTACTAGCGCGGCGTCCACGCCATCGTAGTTGAGGTCTGCTACCTCTTGAGCACTACGGTGGTTTTCCCTTGAAGAGGAAATGGTGATGCAGCAACGTAGCGTAAGTATTTCCCTCAGTTTTTGAGAAACAATGTATCAATCCAGTAGGAGGCTACACGCAATTCCCTCGTACCTACACAAACAAACAAGAACCTCGCAACCAACGTGATAAAGGGGTTGTCAATCCGTTCACGTCCACTTGCAAAAGTGAGATCTAATAGAGATAATAATAAGATAAATATTTTTGGTATTTTTATGATACAGATTGGAAAGTAAAGATTGCAAAATAAAGTAGATCTGAAACTTATATGATGGAAAATAGACCCGGGGGCCATAGGTTTCACTAGTGGCTTCTCTCAAGATAGCATAAGTATTATGGTGGGTGAACAAATTACTGTCGAGTAATTGATAGAAAAGTGCATAGTTATGAGAATATCAAGGCATGATCATGTATATAGGCATCACGTCCGCGACAAGTAGATCGAAACGATTCTACATGTACTACTGTTACTCCACACATCGACCGCTATCCAGCATGCATCTAGAGTATTAAGTTCATAAGAATAGAGTAACACATTAGGCAAGATGACATGATGTAGAGAGATAAACTCAAGCAATATGATATAAACCCCATCTTTTTATCCTCGATGGCAACAATACAATACATGCCTTGCTGCCCCTGCTGTCACTGGGAAAGGACACCGCAAGATTGAACCCAAAGCTAAGAACTTCTCCCATTGCAAGAAAGATCAATCTAGTAGGCCAAACCAAACTTTAATTCGAAGAGACTTGCAAAGATAACCAATCATACACAAAAAAATTCAGAGGAGATTCAAATATTTCTCATAGATAAACTTGATCATAAACCGACAATTCATCGAACCTCGACAAACACACCGCAAAAAGAGTTACATCGAATAGATCTCCAAGAAGATCGAGGAGAACTTTGTATTGAGAATCAAAGAGAGAGAAGAAGCCATCAAGCTAATAACTATGCACCCGAAGGTCTGTGGTAAACTACTCACAACTCATCGGAGAGGCTATGGTGTTGATGTAGAAGCCCTCCGTGATCGATTCCCCCTCCGGCGGAGCGCCGGAAAAGGCTCCAAGATGGCGGGTACAGAAGGCTGTGGTGGTGGAAATAGGGTTTCTTGGTGCTCCTGGATATTTTTAGGGTATGTGAATATATATATAGGCGAAAGAAGTCGGTCAGGGGAGCCACGAGGGGCCCATAAGGGTGGGGGGCGCGCCCACCCCCCTAGGGCGTGCCTCCCTGCCTCGTGGCCGCCTTGTTTCTTTCTTGACGTCCACTCCAAGTCTCCTAGATTGCGTTTGTTCGAAAAATAACTCTCCCGAAGGTTTCATTCTGTTTGGACTCCGTTTGATATTCCTTTTCTGCGAAACACTGAAATAGGCAAAAAACAAAACAGCAATTTGGGTTGGGCCTCCAGTTAATAGGTTAGTCCTAAAAATAATATAAAAGTTCTTAGTAAAGCCTATAAACATCCAAAACGGGTAATATAATAGCATGGAACAATCAAAAATTATAGATATGTTGGAGACGCATCAAGCATCCCCAAGCTTAATTCCTGCTCGTCCTCAAGTAGGTAAATGATAAAAACAGAATTTTTGATGTGGAATGCTACCTAGCATATTTCTCAATGTAATTTTCTTTATTGTGACATGAATGTTCAGATTCAAATGATTCAAGATAAAAGTTTAGTATTGACATAAAAATAGTAATACTTCAAGCATACTAACAGGTAATCATGTCTTATCAAAATAACATAGCCAAAGAAAGCTTATCCCTACAAAATCATATAGTTGGGCTATGCTTCATTTTCATCACACAAAATACTCCCATCATGCACAACCCCGGTTTCAGCCAAGCAATTGGTTCATACTTTTTAACGCGCTTCAGCTTTTTCAACTCTCACACAATACATGAGCGTAAACCATGGATATAGCACTATGCGTGGAATAGAATGGTGGTTGTGGAGAAGACAAAAAAGGGGAAAGTCTCACATTGACTTGGTTTATCAACGGGCTATGGACATGCCCATTAATAGATATCAATGTGAGTGAGTAGGGATTGCCATGCAACGGATACACTAGAGCTATAAATGTACGAAAGCTCAACAAAAGAAACTAATTGGGTGTGCATCCAACTCGCTTGCTCACGAAGACCTAGGGCATTTTGAGGAAGCCCATCATTGGAATATACAAGCCATGTTCCATAATGAAAAAATCCCACTAGTATATGAAAGTGACAACATAGGAGACTCTCTATCATGAAGATCGTGGTGCTACTTTGAAGCACAACTGTGGAAAAAGGATAGTAACATTGTCCCTTCTCTCTTTTTCTCTCATTTTTTTATTTTTTTGGTGGGCTTCTTTGGCCTCTTTTTTTTATTTGGGCTTCTTTGGCCTCTTTTATTTTTTTCATGAAGTCTGGAGTCTCATCTCGACTTGTGGGGGAATCATAGTCTGCATCATCGTTTCCTCACTTGGGACAATGCTCTAATAATGAAGATCATCACACTTATATTTATTTACAACTCAAGAATTCCAACTCAACACTTAGAACAAAATATGACTCTATGTGAATGCCTCCGGCGGTGTACCGGGATATGCAATGAATCAAGAGCGACATGTATGAAAGAATTATGAAGGTGGCTTTGCCACAAATACAATGTCAACTACATGAGCATGCAAGAGCAATATGACAATGATGGAGCGTGTCATAATAAATGGAATGGTGGAAAGTTGCATGGCAATATATCTCGGAATGGCTATGGAAATGCCACAATAGGTAGGTATGGTGGCTGTTTTGAGGAAGGTATATGGTGGGTGTATGATACCGGCGAAAGTTGCACGGCACAAGAGAGGCTAGCAATGGTGGAACAGTGAGAGTACGTATAATCCATGGACTCACATTAGTCATAAAGAACTCATATACTTATTGCAAAAATTTATTAGCCCTCGAAGAAAAGTACTACTACGCATGCTCCTAGGGGAAGGGTTGGTAGGAGTTAACCATCGCGCGATCCCGACCTCCACACATAAGGAAGGCAATCAAAAGAACACCCCATGCAACAAATTTGTCACACAACGTTTACCATACGTGCATGCTACAGGACTTGCCAACTTTAACACAAGTATTTCTCAATTTCATAATTACCCAACTAGCATGACTCTAACAGTACCACCTTTATATCTCAAAATAACAATCAAGTATCAAATTTATCATAGTATTCAATGCACTTTCTATGATAGTTTTTATTATGCCCAACTTGGATGCCCATCATATTAGGACTAATTTTATAACCAAAGCAAATACCATGTTGTTCTAAAAGACACTCAAAATAATATAAGTGAAGCATGAAAGATCAATAATTTCTACAAAATAAAACCACCGCCATGCTCTAAAAAGATATAAGTGAAGCACTAGAGCAAAAGTTAGCTCAAAAGATATAAGTGAAGCACATAGAGTATTCTAATAAATTCCGATTAATGTGTGTCTCTCCCAAAAGGTGTGTACAGCAAGGATTATTGTGGTAAAATAAAAAGCAAAGAATCATATCATACAAGACGCTCCAAGCAAAACACATATCATGTGGTGAATAAAAATATAGCTCCAAGTAAAGTTATCGATGGACGAAGAAGAAAGAGGGGATGCCTTCCGGGGCATCCCCAAGCTTAGGCTTTTGGTTGTCCTTGAATTTTACCTTGGGGTGCCTTAGGCATCCCCAAGCTTATGCTCTTGCCACTCCTTATTCCATAATCCATCAAATCTTTACCCAAAACTTAAAAACTTCACAACACAAAACTCAACCGAAAATTTCATGAGCCCCGTTAGTGCAAGAAAGCAAACCACCACTTTAAGGTACTGTAATGAACTCATTCTTTATTTATATTGTGTTAAACCTACTGTATTCCAACTTCTCTATGGTTCATACCCCCCGATACTAGCCATAGATTCATCAAAATAAGCAAACAACACACGAAAAACAGAATCTGTCAAAAACAAAACAGTCTATAGCAATATGTAACTTTCGAATACTTCTATTACTCGGAAAATCCTACCAAAATTGGAAGTCCTAGGAAATTTATCTATTAATCTTCTTCAAAAAGAATCAACTAAAAAGCACGTTTCTGTGATTTATTAAAATTATTCTCGTGCGTGCAGAAGTTTCTATTTTTCAGCAAGATCAAATTAACTTTCACCCAAGATGATCCTATAGGTTCTACTTGGCACAAACACTAATTAAAACATAAAACCACATCTAACAAGAGGCTAGATGAATTATTTACTACTAAACAGGAGCAAAAATCTAAGAACAAAAATAAAATTGGGTTGCCTTCCAACAAGCGCTATAGTTTAACGCCCATAGCTAGGCATAAAAGTGAGAATAGATCTAAGTATCGCCATCTTTGGTATTCAATTCATAAGTGGCTATCACAATAGATTCATAAGGTAATTTGATTTTCTTTCTAGGAAAGTGTTTCATGCCTTTCCTAACCGAAATTGGAATCTAATATTTCCTTCTTTCATATCAATAATTGCACAAATCGTTCTAAGGAAAGGTCTACCAAGAATAATAGGACATGAAAGATTTCAATCTATATCGAGAACAATAAAATCTACGGGCACATAATTCCTATTTGCAATAATAAGAACATCATTAATCCTTCCCATAGGTTTCTTAATGGTGGAATCTGCAAGGTGCAAGTTTAAAGAGCAATCATCAAATTCACGAAAACCTAACACATTACACAAAGTTTTTGGAATCGTGGAAACACTAGCACCCAAACCACACAAAGCATAGCATTCACGATCTTTAATTTTAATTTTAATAGTAGTTTCCCACTCATCATAAAGTTTTTTAGGGATAGAAACTTCTAATTCAAGTTTTTCTTCAAAAGATTGCATTAAAGCATGAACGATATGTTTAGTAAAAGCTTTATTTTGACTATAAGCATGAGGAGAATTTAACACGGATTGCAACAAGGAAATACAATCTATTAAAGAACAATTAGCATAATTAAATTCCTTGAAATTCAAAATAGTGGGTTCATTGCTATGTAAAGTTTTGACCTCTTCAATCCCACTTTTACCAATTTTTGCATCAAGATCTAAAAACTCCGAATCATTGGTATGCCTTTTAACTAAAGTTGACTCATATCCAGTCCCATCATTATCAAGATTCATATTGCAAAACAAAGATTTAATAGGAGACACATCAATCACTTTTAGATCTTCATCATTATTATCATGAAAACTAGAAGAACACGCTTTTACAAAGCAATCTTTCTTAGCACGCATCCTAGCGGTTCTTTCTTTGCACTCATCAATGGAAATTCTCATGGCTTTGAGAGACTCACTGATATCATGCTTAGGTTGAATAGATCTAAGTTTCAGAGAATCAACATCAAGAAAAATTCTGTCCACGTTCCTAGCCAATTCATCAATCTTAAGCAATTTTTCTTCAAGCAAAGCATTGAAATTATTTTGTGAAATCATAAATTCTTTAACACTAGTATCAAAATCAAAGGTCATCTTATTAAAATTTCCATAAGAGTTGTTGTAGGAATTTCCATAATTATTAGAGGAATTACTAGGGAATGGCCTAGGATTAAAGTTTTCTCTATATGCGTTGTTACCAAAATTATTCCTACCAACAAAATTCACATCCATAGATTCATTATTATTCTCAGTCAAAGTAGACAAATGCATATCATTAGGATCAATAGGAGCACTCTTAGTAGCAAACAATTTCATAAGTTCATCCATCTTTTCACTCAAAACATTAATCTCTTCTATCGCATGAACTTTTTTACTAGTAGATCTTTCGGTGTGCCATTGGGAATAATTAACCATAATATTATCTAGGAGTTTAGTAGCTTCTCCTAAAGTGATTTCCATAAAAGTGCCTCCCGCGGCCGAATCTAAAAGATTTCTAGAAGCAAAATTCAATCCGGCATAAAAAATTTGTATGATCATCCATAAATTTAATCCATGTATAGGGCAATTATGAATCATTAATTTCATCCTCTCCCAAGATTGTGCGACCTGCTCATGATCAAGTTGCTTAAAATTCATAATATCGTTTCTAAGAGAGATGATCTTAGCAGGAGGAAAATACTTAGAGATAAAAGCATCTTTGCACTTATTCCATGAGTCAATACTATTTTTAGGCAAAGATGAAAACCAAGTTTTAGCAAGATCTCTAAGAGAAAACGGAATAACTTCAATTTAGCAATATCATTATCCATGTCTTTCTTCTTTTGCATATCACACAAATCAATAAAGTTGTTTAGATGAGTAGTGGCATCTTCACTAGGAAGGCCATAGACTTGATCTTTCATAACAAGATTCAACAAAGCAACATTAATTTCACAAGATTCAGCATCGGTAAGAGGAGCAATCGGAGTGCTAAGAAAATCATTTTTGTTGGTATTGAAGAAATCACACAATTTAGTATTATCTTAAGCCATCGTGACAAACAATCCAACACACAAGCACACAAGAGGCAAGCGAAAAAGAGGCGAACGGGAAAGAGAGGGTGAATAAAACGTCAAGGGTGAAGTGGAGGAGAGGAAAACGAGAGGAAAATGGCAAATAATGGAATGCAAGGGAGAAGAGTTTGTGATGGGTACTTGGTATGTCTTGACTTGTGCGTAGACTCCCCGGCAACGGTGCCAGAAATCCTTCTTGCTACCTCTTGAGCACTGTGTTGGTTTTCCCTTGAAGAGAAAAGGGTGATGCAGCAAAGTAGCGTAGGTATTTCCCTCAGTTTTTGAGAACCAAAGTATCAATCCAGTAGGAGGCTACACGCAAGTCCCTCGTACCTACACAAACAAACAAGAACCTCGCAATCAACGCGATAAAGGGGTTGTCAATCCCTTCACGGGCGCTTGCAAAAGTGAGATCTGATAGAGATAATAATAAGATAAATATTTTTGGTATTTTTATGATATATATTGGAAAGTAAAGATTGCAAAATAAAGTAGATCGGAAACTTATATGATGGAAAATAGACCCGGGGGCTATAGGTTCCACTAGTGGCTTCTCTCAAGATAGCATAAGTATTACGCTGGGTGAACAAATTACTATCGAGCAATTGATAGAAAAGTGCATAGTTATGAGAATATCTAGGCATGATCATGTATATAGGCATCACGTCCGCGACAAGTAGATCGAAACGATTCTGCATCTACTACTATTACTCCACACATCGACCGCTGTCCAGCATGCATCTAGAGTATTATGTTCATAAGAACAGAGTAACACATTAGGCAAGATGACATGATGTAGAGGGATAAACTCAAGCAATATGATATAAACCCCATCTTTTTATCCTCGATGGCAATAATACAATACATGCCTTGCTGCCCCTGCTGTCACTAGGAAAGGACACCGCAAGATTGAACCCAAAGCTAAGCACTTCTCCCATTGCAAGAAAGATCAATCTAGTAGGCCAAACCAAACTGATAATTCGAAGAGACTTGCAAAGATAACCAATCATACATAAAAGATCATAAACCCACAATTCATCGGATCTCGACAAACTCACCGCAAGAAGATCGAGGAGAACTTTGTATTGAGAATCAAAGAGAGAGAAGAAGTCATCTAGCTAATAACTATGGACCCGAAGGTCTGTGGTCAACTACTCACAACTCATCGGAGAGGCTATGGTGTTGATGTAGAAGCCCTCCGTTGTCGATTCCCCCTCCGGCGGAGCACCGGAAAAGGCTCCAAGATGGGATCTCACGGGTACAGAAGGAAGTGGAAATAGGGTTTCGTGGTGCTCCTAGATGTTTTCAGGGTATGTAAATATATATTGGCGAAAGAAGTCGGTCAGGGCAGCCACGATGGGCCCACGAGGGTGGGGGGCGCGCCCACCCCCCTAGTGCGCGCCTCCCTGCCTCGTGGCTGCCTCGTTTCTTTTTTGACGTCCACTCCAAGTCTTCTGGATTGCGTTTGTTCCAAAAATAACTATCCGGAGGTTTCATTTTGTTTGGACTCCGTTTAATATTCCTTTTCTGCGAAACACTGAAATAGGCAAAAAAAACAACAATTTGGGCTGGGCCTCCGGTTAATAGGTTAGTCCCAAAAATCATATAAATGTGCTTAGTAAAGCTCATAAACATCCAAAAGGGGTAATATAATAGCATGGAACGATCAAAAATTATAGATACATTGGAGACGTATCAAGGTCGAACAACCTACAAGTTTGAGCCGTCAGCAGGCTCTGCTCCTCATCCTCGCCGCCGGCTTGGACGAGGTTTGCCTGCTCCTTGGGCCGGGCCTTGCACTCGCGCGCCCAGTGCCCCGCCTATTTGTAGTAGCGGCAAATATCCTTTGATTTGTCCCTGCTGCTGGTGTCGCGGCCGGCGTTCTGGCCACGGCCGCCGCGTGTGCGGCCGCGCCCACGGCCACGGTCGTTGATGCCGGACGATCCGTCTCCTTCACGCAGTTTCAGGCGCGCGAACCACTCCTCCTCCGTGAGAAGCAGTTTGCCGCTGCCATCGCCGCAGGTAGGAGCGACATCCAGCTCGTACCTTTCCTCGGCGGCCTTCAATCGCCCGATGAGCTCCTCGAGCGCCAGAGTGTTGAGGTCGACCAGCGTCTCGATCGCGCACGCCATCTACGAGTAGGCCTTGGGAACGACCGAGAGAAACTTGCGGACGACAGCGGACTCGCCCATCTTCTCACCAAGCAGCTCAAGCAAAGTCACTAAAGAGGATAGGCGCATACCAAAATCGTCGATGCTCTCGCCATCGTTGAACTTGATCCCCTCGTACTGGTGGCGCAAAGACGTCGCCTTGGCCTCACGGACACCCGCCATGCCCAACCGCATCATTTTGATCATGCCCTAGGCGTCCTTCGCCGTGGCCTTTACGGCGAGCATGGATACCATCTTCGGCGGCAGCGATCGCAGCAGGCACTCCATTGCCGTGCGATCTGTTTCTCGCTCCGTGGTCCCGTCGTTGATGATGACCCAGAGCTGGTGCGCCTCCAGCATGACTTGCACCAGGAGGGCCTGGTCGGCGTAGTTCATGAGCGTCGGCATGGGCCAGGCACCGCCGGTCTCGTGAACGACGCGCTGGTGTACAACCATGGCGCCGCCGCCGTTGTTCCCTGAATCCACCACTCTTCCCGGGGCTGTCAGGTCCTGCCATCTCCGCAGGTGACCGAGCAAACCAGCTCTAATGCCAATTGTCAGGCAGACCTCGACGCCACTGGCTCCGGTGATCACCGGAGATGTAAACAAAGGTGGGCGCGAGAGGGGGAGAGACTTTTTGCGCTGCAAACTTCTTGCAGCTATTCTGCTTCTTCCGTTTATTAAGAGTTTCCAACTGAACTTACAACGGAAACACGGAGCTCGTGCGAGTAGTGCACACTGCCATCCCAGCATCCCTCGCGCTTCGCCCGCCATGGCGCCATGACCGTGCACTCGTGCCATCCCACGATCGGGTTAGGGCGCCGCTAAAACCTCTAACTAAACCGAGTCACAGCTCGGGTTTTCTGACGAAAAGAAAACTACTGATGAAACTGAAAAACTCGACACCTAAAACGCTAGACCTGAACCTGAAGTTTACCCAACATTGGTTGTAGTAGATTTTCCCATCGCGCGGTGGTAGCAAAAATCTCCATCGGTTGTAGCAGATTGCCCTGCCGATTGAAACATAGCCGGATGTAGCACCGTGTGCCGCCCCCATCGCAGCCCCGATTGTAGCTTCCTCCGTCCACAGGTTGCAGCTCCCGGCATGGCCGAATGAAGCTCCTAGTGTGTCCAGCGGTAGCTCCACCGTCCGTCGGGCGTGGTCTATCCCTGGGCAAGAGGGGTCGTCGGGGAACTGGAAGGGGAGGCCTCGTCGGAGAGGGAGAAATTGTAGTAGAGAGAAGTCCTCCGGTGGTGGGGCTCGCCGGTGCTAGTATCCGGCGGCGCGAGCGAGAGGTGAGACAGGAGATGCGTGAGCTGAGAGATGAGGCAGGGGTTGCGCGAGCGGAGAGGACGGATGCTGGAGAATTTATGTGGATGAGAGAAAGAGCGGTGTGGATAAGGGCGTGGGTGGTGTCCCGTGTCGCGTGTGGCGTGCGCTTGCTGTGCATGTGCAGTTGTGCACGAGTATAACGGCGAGACCGGCCGAAAGTTCGGCCGGCTTGCCGGTTCGAAACGTTTTCCTTGATGAATTCGTCATTGCTTCATCAACATTAAGTTTGCAGATGCCACTGGGCGGTTTCGTTTTCACCGGAGAATTACCTACACCTTTACATTCTTCTTTGCTAGAAACTCGAGCTCACTGATAAGTCCATTAGCAAACACGATAATTATTACACGGCAACTGAAAAGTTGATTCGAGGATTGCTTTACGCCTGGCTGATCAGATCGCCCATAAAATAATGAGCACCTTGTGATGAACTCTTCACTAGTTAACAGTATCCTGGAGCTCCATTAGCCATTCCCGTGGGTCACCAGCGGCACTTCTCAAGATATGCTCACTGAACTCTTCATCAACTAAAGCACATATGCACACACACACACACCGTGCCATTGTGCAGCTAATCAGGGAGTGTTTCCAGTAGTCTTCTCCATCTTCGCAGATAGTGCAAAACATCTAGGAAATTCGATGGGATTGATGGTTGTGAGAAGAAGGAATTATGGAACAACGAAATCTAAAGATGAGGCATTAGCTCAGGGATCAGGTAACTAATGATCATATATTATTTGCCAACATAAAGTGGGTAGCTTTTCACAGAGTACAAACTGCATATGTCTTTTTTCGGTCCTAAGGCTGCCCGTAATGGAAGTATCATAGGTAGTATCATGCATGTCAACTAATCATTTTTGATAAGGTGACGTAGAATTAAATGAAGAAAGAGATGTTTGAGTATCATATCATGATACTGTATCATATTAAATAATGTGTTACTTTGTGTCATGCATGTTAATAAATATAGCCCTCTATAATACCAACATATGATACTATGCATTACGGATGTACTATCATACACTAGTATCATATGCATAATACTAGTATATGATACACCCATTACAAGCAGCCTAAGTATATACATAGGAGCGCCTTAAATAGCATTAAATAATGAATATTTTCATATATTTTTTATATGTCGCATGATACAGTTGGTGATTTTGTACAGTATGAGATTACTAGAAAGGTGAAGCATGCAAAAAAAAATATCAGCAGTTATTTGGCAAGTGTGGCTATAATGGGGCTGCCATTAATGAGTATAGACTGTCAACAGCTTGCTTTTTTTGTCGCCTCTGCCTGTCCTCTACTCATACTTTGGGGGAATTAATTTCTCAATCAACATCCGCTTGAACCTTCTGGATTTACTTAAATGATAAGAAAGCCCACATACCTTATTCTTCCTGACTTCTTCTTCCCCGTATGTCTTTGTTGATTCAAAACTAGCAACTCTTCTATACACTCCTGTATGCCTTCGACACCTTCCATGGCACCAGATCCACTGAATAATGCTTCAAATTCTTCCTATATGCTACTTCGAGTGTTGTTCTTTCGTTTGGTCCTTGGTCTTCAAGTTGAGTCTTCCATTTCCATGGAGAAAATTTCCTTTTGGTTGTGGCTCCAACAAGGGAATGGCAAAGTTGGTTACCTTCAGCACATATACTCTCTTGGTGACAACCATTTTCGCCCAATTGTTTCTTCTGCAAAACGTTTTCTGGAAGTTCTCCATTTTGCATTCGGTGGTTCAGAGGCCAGATCTATAGCAAGAAGTGACTTTCAGAACCAAGCTATTGAAGGAATTTCTCTCTACCTCAATACTATCTGTTATGAGGCCTTAGAAGATCTTCGAGAAAGGATAGAGATGAATTTTGTCCGTAATAAGATGACATACCTGCGCCAAGAAGCCTATGGACAGTCCAGGACTGATCGGGTTCCTACTGCAAGCTCGGTAAAACTGGGGTTAATATTTAGTTATCCAAGATCTGATCTGTTAGTAGTAGAAGATTTTACCCTATTGTGATTTGCTTTATCATCTATGCAGATGACAGATCTATACCAAGAGGCCTATGGAGAATCATCGCATGAACAGATTCCTAATATCTCAGTAAGACTAGTGTTCACATATAGTTATTCAAGATCAGATCAGTTACTAGTACAAGGTTTTACCCTTTTGTGGTTTGCTTTATCATCAATGCAGATGACAGATCTTACCAAGAGGCCTATGGAGAATCATCGCATGAACATATTCCTAATAGCTCGGTGAGATTAATGAAAGATCTGTTAATAGTTTGTGAAGTATTTTCTCCTCCTTCTGATTCACCATATCATCTATATGCAGAAACACCTTCTTACCAAGATCAAGGCTTTGTATGCTAACAATCCGAAGCATCATGGAGAAGGCACAAGTTCTAGAAATATCCGTCTTCAAACAAGTCAAATGTGTCATGGAGAAGGCTCAAATTCAAGAAATATCCATCCTCAAACAAGTCGTATGCTCCACCATGATACAGAGGACGAAGTATATGATTATCAGCCAACCTCCCATTTGGTCACATTGTTGGATAAGTTGAGCTTAAGAGAGAACCCTAATGACGCAGTAAGTCATCGTCCCTGATCATTCTTTGCATGTTCATTCGTTTATGTTCCAATAAGACTTGATAGCTTTCTTCCAAATATATAGTGCAGTGCATAGCTTGAAGAGAAAATAAAAATATATTTATCTGCAGATCACGCAAGACCTATCTGATGTTCCACCTGATGAGAGAACTTTGTTTGTGACATTTTCTAATGGCTATCCACTGACCAAGGATTAACTACACGAATTTTTTATGAGGTATGCCTATCATTTCAGGTTTTATTACATATGTAAATTCACCATTATTTGTTAGGGGAGTGGTATGGTTATTGATTGCGGGTAATAAAAAATGTAATATAGGAGTCAGCGGGAAATTAGTGAACCAAATTTCTAATGTATGCACTCATTCATACATTCACCCCGAGAATTTGATGTGATGCATACAAATATTTTTAGACAGTAGGCTCGTTGAGCCCGACTTTAAATTGCTAATTTTCCAAACAGCTATAGTAGAGATACAAAGTGCGAGGAAACAACTTATAGGGCAGC
>NC_041381.1:102039310-102039748 GCF_002162155.2 Triticum dicoccoides | reverse complement strand
AACAAGAGCAAGCTAACAAATGTAAAACAGAAAAGGCGGAGCTTGGAGTCGTCGACGCACTCACCAAAGTGAAGATGGAGGAACTTGTGGAAAGTTGAATTGCAGGTCAAGCTCTGCGGTACCTGCTATCATGACCGTCTATTTGACATCATGATCGTTGCAGCTGGGAGCACCGGGAGCCCACGTCTGACCGCTCTTGCGTCATTACCAGGCGTTGACCAGGCCCCTCTTTGGCATCATCTTCTGTCACTATTCTCACGTGATGAGCTGCCCCCACACAACACAAGCAGATTCTCCATGCAGGATTCCTGCTTCATGGCGTGTGTGCAATAGAGAAAGAGGCTGTGAGAGAGCAGCCATGGGGAGGAGAGAGAGAAAGAGAAGAAGAACAAGAAAATGAGAGAGAGAGAGAGAGAGAGAGAGAGAGAGAGAGAGAGA
>NC_041381.1:102038502-102039300 GCF_002162155.2 Triticum dicoccoides | reverse complement strand
CTGTCACTATTCTCACGTGATGAGCTGCCCCCACACAACACAAGCAGATTCTCCATGCAGGATTCCTGCTTCATGGCGTGTGTGCAATAGAGAAAGAGGCTGTGAGAGAGCAGCCATGGGGAGGAGAGAGAGAAAGAGAAGAAGAACAAGAAAATGAGAGAGAGAGAGAGAGAGAGAGAGAGAGAGAGAGATGAGATGAAATGGGACTAGGATGTGTGTGTTAGGGAGAACAAAGGTGAAATGGGACTAGGTTGTGCGTGTGAGAAAGAACATAGGTGAAATGGAAGGAGAGAGAATGCGCCATCCCCTCTCAGCATGTGAGCAGTAGAGAGAGTGGTTGTGAAAGTGCAGAAATGGGGGGGAGAGAGAGAAGAAGAAGATGAAGAATATGTGAGAGATAGAGGAGAGAGGTCGAGTGTGGAGTTACTGGGTGTGAGGATGGCTCCCTATCTTGGCCTCTCTCTTTCCCTTCTACGATTACCTCGTCGCCCCCTCCCCTTCTCTTGTTTGCCCTGCCTCCCCGCTCTGGGATCTCCATGTGGCTCGTCCTGCTCCCCTTCTTTCCCGGTTCCTTCCACCCTCCCCGCCCCTCCCTCACTCTCTGTTCTCCAGTGCAGTCTCCCACCAATCACTTCTGGGCACTGGATGTGGATGTCGACGATGTTTTGAATGCTGGTAGCTCCCCCTCGCCTTCTCCCATGGTGACAGTGCGACGGCGCTGCGTGACCTGGGGGACGCTGGTGGCTGACTCTGCAAGTTTGCACCTGGTGTCCGCTCAGTGCTCGTAGCTCTTCGTCT
>NC_041381.1:102034163-102038416 GCF_002162155.2 Triticum dicoccoides | reverse complement strand
GGGGGGGGGAGAGGGGTCGAGGTTGGGTGGCTGTGACGCCCAGATCTTGCCGCGCTCGTAGGTTACTTCATCCTACTCCTTCCCCTGGTTTTCTTGGCTCTGACCCGGTTTCACTGTGTCCTCCGCCTCGTTGGATCCAGGGCCGGGCCGGCAAAATCATGGGCCCTGTGCGAAATTAAAAAATGGGGCCCTATTGAAAAAAGAACTAACAAGCAATTATAATGTACATATATATCATAGAAAAAAATTATAACGTACTCCTGCCGTAAACTCATACAAGAGCGTTCACTAGTTTAATGATTTAAACGCTCTTACATTAATTTACCAAGGAATATATAATATATCTTACATAACAATTGGACATATAAAAAAGTCATACCTATCCCACTCCTTGTTGCTATTTATTTGAGCATCCTCGTTTTTTAGTATTCTTTGAGCACTTGGAGGCTAGCGATCAATCCAAATTGAGAGAGAGGAGGCGAGGAAGGCAAGTAGGCAGCGGCCAGTCGCCCTGTGATCTGATTGATCTAATCACCAGGGACAGGGCGACCAGGCACCAGGGATGGGGCGACGAGACGCCCCACAATCGAGAGTTTTCACTTTTCACGATTCAGATCTAGCGATCCCCGATCACTGTAGCGATCGAGTTATTTTTTACGGAAACCCGTAGCGATCGAGTAGGAGGAGTCGGGGAGATCACGCTCGTCGCTCGATGCCTAGTCGCCTCGACTCCAGGTCTCTAGCCCACTCCAGCGGCCCAGTACCGTTTTTTGTTTTTAATACTAGGCCTATTTGGAAAAATTCGGCCCCCTAGATTTTTGGGCCCTGTGCGGGCCGCACATTTTCTACCACTCTGGGCCCGGCCCTTGTTGGATCCTAGTGTGGATATCATCTCGTTGGCAATGTCGATGCCGGATAGCTGGCCAGCGGCGCCTTTTGGCTCCTGTCTCCAGTTCTTCTACTTATGGGACAGAACACTAATCCGGTCGTCAGCTTGTGAGATGGTGGGCTCATCTATGAGCTTGGTGGGCTCTGTGCAGGGTGGTGGCCCTGTCCAAGGGTTGGATACCGCTTCGGTTATTCTTTCCCCCTCTCCCTTTTGGGCTTCGGCTCATTTCAGCTGTGAGTGGCCCAGAGCAGCCAGTTGGCCCATGCCGTGGGTATATGTGGCCCCGTCGAGGTTGTGTCGACCTAATCCTAGGGTTTTGTTGTTTCCTGCACTAAGATTTGCAAGATCAGATCTAGTAACCTCCTTCCTCGTTCCATCCAAATACTTCCACCCTCACCTTTGACACGCTCCTTTGCCGAGGTGCTGAAGATAGGCTTGTTGGGCGACTGCAACACCAATGGCAAGAGGCAGCTTCATGGATCTGGTGAGGCCACTTCTAGACTCCGTGGCGCCTGAGGCTGAGTTGAGGGCTAAGTTGCAGCATGGGCAGGAGGCTCGCGAGCGTGCAACCAAGGAACGGGAGGCATGGGGCACACCACCGGTTTGGTTTCGGGAAGAAGAGTGGTGTAAGGAGCAGCACACACATCAGGAGGAAAGGATGGCGGCAACTCGCTCCTCTGCTTCCCCCATCCCATCTCAGCGGGTAGGCTCAAATTCCTCTGCCCTAGATACCTGGGAGGCGACAGCGTCGGGCGTCGTGCCCCCTCCCCCATGCTGATGCTCCTCGGCCGACTGCAGCTGTTGCTCTACTCGCTCCTCCTTCCTGTGTTTATGGGTTCCAAGGGCAGTTCTGTCCCAATTCCCGTCCTAGTGGCTTCCAAAATGCCCTCCCAACAATTGACCAAACAAGTTTAGGAAATTTTGGTCGAATGACAATTCTGATGGCTCTGGTGATGGAATCCTCACCCACCCCTACCAATCTCTGGATCTGCTCCACCGGTGGGTGGCTCTGGTAATAGCTCGAGTCATCCTTCTCTCACATGTTTTGCATGGCATAGGCCGGGTCACTCTGAATCCCGCTGTATGTTTCCTCCTTTTATGCTTGATTTGCTGTGTCGAAAGCCACCTCACAGTGGGTTGTACTAATCGCTCCAAACCTCCTTCAATTAACCAGTATAGTCTAGGCCTGCCAGGTGGTGCGTATTTGGTTCAGATGGTGGTTTGGACATGGTTCCGGTTGCACCTCAGCGATCCGACGTTGCTATCATCTCGGTCCAATCTGCTATGTGACACTGCAGACAATTGCAGATGAGCTAAGGGAATGGGGACCGGATGGTTGGGACTGGTAGTTCCAGTAGATTTCACAATCAGAATTTGGGATTGCTTTCCCAGTCCTAGGAAAGTTTAAAGATGTTATCTAAGAGCACTAGTTTTATGCTTCTAGTGAACCAGCTTGTAATTTCTGTCAAAAAGGTTGGGGACGATGATCGATGCTTTGGCAACTTGTTGGATACCTGTGTTTTGTTAAATGATGTTCCTTCGATCATGCGTAACAAGGCGTGTTTGATGGTGTTTGGTGACCTCATTAGAAAACCTATTTACGTGGATGAAGATTCTTTGGCTAGTCTGGCCCAGGTCATACAAGGAACTGATGTAGTGCGCCAGATCGGGTCCAAAGTGGTTTCACTGAGGTATACCCCAAAAGTAAAGCCTTTCAGATCAATGTTCGAGCTGAGGGCCAGGTTTCTACTCACGCTCCCCCTCATCTTCTAAAGCGTGTACGAAAGACCTAGCACCCATGGTTCTTAAGGTGAACAATAGGGTTGTGTCGTGTTGTGGTAGATATAATACAGTTGCTGGGGAAGTTCTCATCAAAAAATCTTCTCTTTCCTCTCTATTTATGTTGTTTACGGGTTTTTATAGGCTACCTGAGGGTACCCACACTGGTCTTGATAAGCATCATAGCAGATTCTACTAGAATTCGGGTGACAAAAAAAGAAGGATCAGTTAGTCAAGTGGAAAATCATTTGCCAGCCTAAAAGCCATGGTGGCCTAGGCATTATTAACACATTGATTATGATTGTTGCTTAATTGTCAAATGGTGGTGGTGCATTCTTTTTGCTTCCGCTAGGAATTTTTGGTTTGTTATTCTTAAAGCACAATATTTCCCTCCACTAGTGATCTGCTGGCTTTGCCTAATAATGGATCCCAATGTTGGCAGCTTTGACTAAGGTTAAAGATGTTTTCCGATCTCATGTGAAGTTTATTGTTGAAGATGGGAAATCCAGCCGCTTTTGGCTTGATTGGTGGCATGGGCCACCCCTCTTTTCTCTTCTTTCCTGGTCATTTTCTCTTTTTGTGGTAATGTTGATATTAATATCTTTGATCTTACTAATTCTTGTTGGAATTTAGCATTTCACTGCACCCTATCTCTTGTAGAGTTGGAGCAATGGCATCAACTTGATGCCACTTTCCTCACACTCTCGGAGATTCTGGACTCAGTGGTCTAGCCTCATCCCCCCTTAGGAATTTTTCGGCCGATTAGCTTTACCATAGCTTTATTGTTAGGTCATGTTCTTCTAAGTTCATGGGTGTCCGGAGGCTCGTGTTCCACTGAAAACTAAGACCTTTCTTTGGCAAGCCATCCATGGGAAGCTTCGTGATGTTGATCAAATTAGGAAGCATAATGCTCAAGCTGATTCTACTTGCTATTTCTGCTCTAGGCCAGAAGATTCTGACCATATTATGTTTTCATGTGACTTTGTCATTCTCTTATGAAGTTGTACTCGGTCGTGGTTGACGGTTAGCTGGGCTCCGACCGATTTTTGCTCAATTACTGCCGCTTTTTAGTGCATTATCTGCTCCATTGAGACGCATATTCTAGTTTGGGTTTGCTGCTGCAGTTGGTCTCTTTGGACTACTCGAAATAAGTTTACCATCGAGCATGTGTTCCTGTCGAAACCAGCTAATGTTATTTCAAATCCATCACACTAATGCAGTAGTGGAGGCCTTTGGTTAAGAGGTATGACATCGACGCCACGGACCTACTCAGCACTCGCTTCAGGGCTATGTCGAACTCTCTATCACCAAGGGTGCAGGCTCTAGCTTAGTGGACATCGCGTCATTTACTAGTTTTCTTTTGGTACCTGGTTGTTGGCCTGTTTGTCATTTCTGAACTGTTCCTGTGGGATTTGTTGGTTGTTGGTTGTTTAGCAACTTGTGAGACTTTTTTAATGGTTGTAATCAGTGTTGTGTGTGTAGGAAAGCAATGTAGGTCCTCCTCTATTTCAAAGAAGGCTAAATCACATTGCATACTCATTCGTCCCCATCGCCGAAGAGGACCCCCTGCACTCTCGCCTTGGCT
>NC_041381.1:102031682-102033520 GCF_002162155.2 Triticum dicoccoides | reverse complement strand
AAAAAAACCTCTTAGATCTAGACTACCATCCTGGTCCTAAGCACCAAAATTCAACATCAACGTTCGATGCATACTCACACACACTACTAGCTAGCAGCAGAGAGGAGGGAGATGGTGCTCCACCAAAACTTTCAAAGTGAATCGGCACACTATCGTGTCGCTAGAGCTCCACCCCCGAGAGGTGTCAACTTAAGATCCACAAAGCACCAGTAACATAGGAGGGCACCGAACGTGGCGCCGGCTCTTGGTCGTCCGGAACTAGGACTTCCTTGTCGCCCAACCGACAAACGTAGGTGCGCCACTCGCTATTGTAATAAGGTGCACATGAAGAGCGTCTCGATGACACCATCCTCAAGCTTTGTGAGCTCTCTGGCTGCCACTCAGCGAGGATCAGAGAGTTGTAGTGAAAAGTGTTTGGTGGGCCGGAATGGTCACCTACCATGTCACCCTGGATGCTGCCATGCGGGAACATTGAATAGTTTACGCATCTGGTATGTGATGCATAATTAATAGTAAATTTGGAAAAGTAGAGCTTTCATATAATTTGGTATGAAAAGGTAAAAGCATTAAGTTGTGACCAACTCCACTCCCCATGTGGTCCATAATGCATGTATTTTGTCCTAGTGTGTTTGGCAACTTTGGCGAAGGGGATGGGAGTTTAGGCGAGGGGGTTAGGGTAATAGAAAATATTGTGTCATTTTATTTCCTAGTGCTTTGTTTTGTATCTGGTATCTACAACAAACTATGTGTGGGAATTTAGAGAGTTTGTGGGAATTCGTGAGAGATTAAGTAAGAGAAGCTGACACTAGTTTGGCTCTTGGAAATGGTATCTGGTGCAACTCTTTACAAGCCTAATCTGATAGTACGGAGGAGGGAATAGACCCACCTCCTCATGTTTCCATTGATCTTGATCACCAATCTTTGGCCGAGTTGAAGTAACCCCATTCACCGGTATTATCATCAATAAGCCCAAACAACACTTTTATCGCACTGTAAATCCGCCTCATGAACGTAAAATTTCTGGGGCCCTTTTGCAAAATTGTAATCTATTAGCTGTCCACACCCTTTCTAGCAAGATAAGCCAAGAATATTTGTTTCTCTTAGATGACAATCAATTTTTCCAAAAAATTTGCTTCATTAACTAAACACTCTGCAGAGTATATTCCAATGATGTCGACTACTCTACCAAAACAGTAAGGTTCCAAACAGTTCAATTCTTGTTGTCATCGTTTGAGTGTCCTGCAAATTGACTCAAAGCAGGAAAAAATAATCAATGATGTGTTCCACAAAGAGACCAAAATTTATCTTAATGTTGGTGATCCATCAATCGTACTAAAAAATCTCTCTCCATGGTTAGGTTCCTATGCATATAAATTTTTAAAATGGATAGTGCAATGTCTTTTCTTTTGCGGACCCCAAGCCAAGTTGCATGCCAAAAGGCTGCATTTTTACCATGTCCAATAGTCATCGTGGTAACATCATAGAAGAGGTCCATATCAATGGCGTCGCAAGGGGGTCCCAACCCTATGCCCTATCCGGGTCTTCCATGAAAGCCATGACCAACATCATAGCTTGTGATTTAAGGACTGATAACCAATGCGTTTTTCTTTGCCATGCCATGCAAGTTAATTAATACGCTTGCACATGATCTTGTACACGCTTTTCAAATGATTCGCTGACAGAGGAAGATCTAAGTGTGGCAGTTAGAATTGAGTGCAAACATCCCAATAATCAAGAAGGATGTTGTTGAGATCGATGGACGGACAAGGGTAGTAGGCACTAAGAGCTTTGCAGCACATTCGAAACATAGATAACCTCATCGAAGGTTGCAAAATGCT
>NC_041381.1:102026494-102030829 GCF_002162155.2 Triticum dicoccoides | reverse complement strand
GAGGAAGTATTTCTTCCCGCTCGGTGTTGCCGGCGAGATCGGGCCGCAAAGATCACCGTGCATGAGCTCCAGCCGCTCCTGTGCTCGATGCTTGGACAGCTGTGCGAACGGCGAGCGCCGCTGCTTGCCGGCCAGGCATGCGTCGCAGAGCTGGTCCACCTTCTCGACCATGGGCATGCCGTGCACCATGTCCTGGTGCGCCAGCTTACGTAGGGCGTCGAAGTTGAGATGCCCGTAGCGCACATGCCAGGTCCATGCCATGTCGCCACCGTTGTGCGCTGCAAGACACACTGTCTGCGTTATCCGTAACGCAACATAATACAAGAGATTCAGTGCTCTATGTACCTTAGTGAGAAGACGGCGCTCCCGGTCGTGCATGCGCAGCATGCCATCCTGGATCAGCACCTGGCAGCCGCTCTCGTCGATCTGGCCCAGGCTGATTACGTGGGAGCGCAGCCGCGGGATGTAATACACCCAGGTGATCGCGCAGTGCTCGCCGGTCTTGCACGCCAGCAGAATTTTTCCCCGACCGCAGATGGTGACGACGGAGCCATCACCAAACTTGACGCTGCCGCTGACGGCCGTGTCGAGCTCGGCAAAGACTGCACGATCACCGGTCATGTGGTTGGACGCGCCTGTGTCCAGATACCACACGCCGTTCCTGGCACCACCGCTCCCCTCATGCCCGAGGTGAACCTGAACAACGTCCTCGATGAGGTGTACTAGCGCGGCGTCCACGCCATCGTAGTTGAGGTCTGCTACCTCTTGAGCACTACGGTGGTTTTCCCTTGAAGAGGAAATGGTGATGCAGCAACGTAGCGTAAGTATTTCCCTCAGTTTTTGAGAAACAATGTATCAATCCAGTAGGAGGCTACACGCAATTCCCTCGTACCTACACAAACAAACAAGAACCTCGCAACCAACGTGATAAAGGGGTTGTCAATCCGTTCACGTCCACTTGCAAAAGTGAGATCTAATAGAGATAATAATAAGATAAATATTTTTGGTATTTTTATGATACAGATTGGAAAGTAAAGATTGCAAAATAAAGTAGATTTGAAACTTATATGATGGAAAATAGACCCGGGGGCCATAGGTTTCACTAGTGGCTTCTCTCAAGATAGCATAAGTATTATGGTGGGTGAACAAATTACTGTCGAGTAATTGATAGAAAAGTGCATAGTTATGAGAATATCAAGGCATGATCATGTATATAGGCATCACGTCCACGACAAGTAGATCGAAACGATTCTACATGTACTACTGTTACTCCACACATCGACCGCTATCCAGCATGCATCTAGAGTATTAAGTTCATAAGAATAGAGTAACACATTAGGCAAGATGACATGATGTAGAGAGATAAACTCAAGCAATATGATATAAACCCCATCTTTTTATCCTCGATGGCAACAATACAATACATGCCTTGCTGCCCCTGCTGTCACTGGGAAAGGACACCGCAAGATTGAACCCAAAGCTAAGAACTTCTCCCATTGCAAGAAAGATCAATCTAGTAGGCCAAACCAAACTTTAATTCGAAGAGACTTGCAAAGATAACCAATCATACACAAAAAAATTCAGAGGAGATTCAAATATTTCTCATAGATAAACTTGATCATAAACCGACAATTCATCGAACCTCGACAAACACACCGCAAAAAGAGTTACATCGAATAGATCTCCAAGAAGATCGAGGAGAACTTTGTATTGAGAATCAAAGAGAGAGAAGAAGCCATCAAGCTAATAACTATGCACCCGAAGGTCTGTGGTAAACTACTCACAACTCATCGGAGAGGCTATGGTGTTGATGTAGAAGCCCTCCGTGATCGATTCCCCCTCCGGCGGAGCGCCGGAAAAGGCTCCAAGATGGCGGGTACAGAAGGCTGTGGTGGTGGAAATAGGGTTTCTTGGTGCTCCTGGATATTTTTAGGGTATGTGAATATATATATAGGCGAAAGAAGTCGGTCAGGGGAGCCACGAGGGGCCCATAAGGGTGGGGGGCGCGCCCACCCCCCTAGGGCGTGCCTCCCTGCCTCGTGGCCGCCTTGTTTCTTTCTTGACGTCCACTCCAAGTCTCCTAGATTGCGTTTGTTCGAAAAATAACTCTCCCGAAGGTTTCATTCTGTTTGGACTCCGTTTGATATTCCTTTTCTGCGAAACACTGAAATAGGCAAAAAACAAAACAGCAATTTGGGTTGGGCCTCCAGTTAATAGGTTAGTCCTAAAAATAATATAAAAGTTCTTAGTAAAGCCTATAAACATCCAAAACGGGTAATATAATAGCATGGAACAATCAAAAATTATAGATATGTTGGAGACGCATCAAGCATCCCCAAGCTTAATTCCTGCTCGTCCTCAAGTAGGTAAATGATAAAAACAGAATTTTTGATGTGGAATGCTACCTAGCATATTTCTCAATGTAATTTTCTTTATTGTGACATGAATGTTCAGATTCAAATGATTCAAGATAAAAGTTTAGTATTGACATAAAAATAGTAATACTTCAAGCATACTAACAGGTAATCATGTCTTATCAAAATAACATAGCCAAAGAAAGCTTATCCCTACAAAATCATATAGTTGGGCTATGCTTCATTTTCATCACACAAAATACTCCCATCATGCACAACCCCGGTTTCAGCCAAGCAATTGGTTCATACTTTTTAACGCGCTTCAGCTTTTTCAACTCTCACACAATACATGAGCGTAAACCATGGATATAGCACTATGCGTGGAATAGAATGGTGGTTGTGGAGAAGACAAAAAAGGGGAAAGTCTCACATTGACTTGGTTTATCAACGGGCTATGGACATGCCCATTAATAGATATCAATGTGAGTGAGTAGGGATTGCCATGCAACGGATACACTAGAGCTATAAATGTACGAAAGCTCAACAAAAGAAACTAATTGGGTGTGCATCCAACTCGCTTGCTCACGAAGACCTAGGGCATTTTGAGGAAGCCCATCATTGGAATATACAAGCCATGTTCCATAATGAAAAAATCCCACTAGTATATGAAAGTGACAACATAGGAGACTCTCTATCATGAAGATCGTGGTGCTACTTTGAAGCACAACTGTGGAAAAAGGATAGTAACATTGTCCCTTCTCTCTTTTTCTCTCATTTTTTTATTTTTTTGGTGGGCTTCTTTGGCCTCTTTTTTTTATTTGGGCTTCTTTGGCCTCTTTTATTTTTTTCATGAAGTCTGGAGTCTCATCTCGACTTGTGGGGGAATCATAGTCTGCATCATCGTTTCCTCACTTGGGACAATGCTCTAATAATGAAGATCATCACACTTATATTTATTTACAACTCAAGAATTCCAACTCAACACTTAGAACAAAATATGACTCTATGTGAATGCCTCCGGCGGTGTACCGGGATATGCAATGAATCAAGAGCGACATGTATGAAAGAATTATGAAGGTGGCTTTGCCACAAATACAATGTCAACTACATGAGCATGCAAGAGCAATATGACAATGATGGAGCGTGTCATAATAAATGGAATGGTGGAAAGTTGCATGGCAATATATCTCGGAATGGCTATGGAAATGCCACAATAGGTAGGTATGGTGGCTGTTTTGAGGAAGGTATATGGTGGGTGTATGATACCGGCGAAAGTTGCACGGCACAAGAGAGGCTAGCAATGGTGGAACAGTGAGAGTACGTATAATCCATGGACTCACATTAGTCATAAAGAACTCATATACTTATTGCAAAAATTTATTAGCCCTCGAAGAAAAGTACTACTACGCATGCTCCTAGGGGAAGGGTTGGTAGGAGTTAACCATCGCGCGATCCCGACCTCCACACATAAGGAAGGCAATCAAAAGAACACCCCATGCAACAAATTTGTCACACAACGTTTACCATACGTGCATGCTACAGGACTTGCCAACTTTAACACAAGTATTTCTCAATTTCATAATTACCCAACTAGCATGACTCTAACAGTACCACCTTTATATCTCAAAATAACAATCAAGTATCAAATTTATCATAGTATTCAATGCACTTTCTATGATAGTTTTTATTATGCCCAACTTGGATGCCCATCATATTAGGACTAATTTTATAACCAAAGCAAATACCATGTTGTTCTAAAAGACACTCAAAATAATATAAGTGAAGCATGAAAGATCAATAATTTCTACAAAATAAAACCACCGCCATGCTCTAAAAAGATATAAGTGAAGCACTAGAGCAAAAGTTAGCTCAAAAGATATAAGTGAAGCACATAGAGTATTCTAATAAATTCCGATTAATGTGTGTCTCTCCCAAAAGGTGTGTACAGCAAGGATTATTGTGGTAAAATAAAAAGCAAAGA
>NC_041381.1:101926921-102026484 GCF_002162155.2 Triticum dicoccoides | reverse complement strand
GGCGGCGGCGGCTGGCGCGGGCGGCGGGGCTGACGGCTAGGGTTTCGGGGCGGGGTGGGCTGGCTGCGGGCGCTGGTGGGCTGGGGGCGCTCGGGCGGCTGCTATTTAAAGGCTGCCCCCGGGCGGAGTCCCGCTCGGGCACGGCCCGTAAGGCGGTTCGCGTTTTTTTTAAATAATTACGCTCAGAAAAGAAATAAAAAGAAATACTAAACAGACTATAAAAATCCCGAAATAAATTTTCCCGGACTTCTAAAATCAGGGTCGACAAAGTGAACATTTATTTGGGGCCTAAATGCAATTTGGCAAAATGCATATTTTTCCTAAATTCAAATAAAATAACGAAAAACTCCGAAATAAAATCTTATTTGATTTTATTATTAAATCCTAAATATTTCGTTATTTTGGGAAAGTCATTTTATTCCCTCTCTCATGTTTTTGTAATATTAATAATTGATGATAATATAAATAAAATCAAATGATCATATTCCCAAAATTTGAGAAAACTCAAATATGAAAATAACGAAATCCCCAACTCTCTCCGTGGGTCCTTGAGTTGCGTAGAATTTCTAGGATCAAAACCAAAAGCAAATAAAATATGATATGCATTGATGATCTAATGTATAACATTCCAAATTGAAAATTTGGGATGTTACATCGCAACAGTTTTCGAGGGTGAAGTACAACCCAAATTTATTGATTGGACACAATGGGAGCCAAAGAATATTCTTGAGTATTAGCAGTTGAGTTGTCAATTCAACCACACATGCATAACTTAGTATCTGCAGCAAAGTGTTTAGTAGCAAAAGTGGTATGATAATAAAGGTAACGGTAGCAACAGTAAAGATAAATGTTTTTGGGTTTTTGTAGTAGTTGTATCAGTAGCAACGGAAAAGTAAATAAGCGAAGAACAATATATGAAAAGCTCGTAGGCAATGGATCAGTGATGGATAATTATGCCGGATGCGATTCCTCATGCAATAGTTATAAAATAGGGTGATATAGAACTAGCTCCAATTCATCAATGTAATGTAGGCATGTATTCCGTAAATAGTCATACGTGCTTATGGAAAAGAACTTGCATGATATCTTTTGTCCTACCCTCCCATTGCAGCGGGATCCTCATGGAAACTAAGGGATATTAAGGCTTCCTTTTAATAGAGAACCGAACCAAAGCATTAACACATAGTGAATACATGAAGTCCTCAAACTACGGTCATCACCGAGAAGTATCCCGATTATTGTCACTTCGGGGTTGTCGGATCATAACACATAATAGGTGACTATAGACTTGCAAGATAGGATCAAGAACACACATATATTCTTGAAAACATAATAGGTTCAAATCTGAAATCATGACACTCGGACCCTAGTGACAAGCATTAAGCATAGCAAAGTCATAGCAACATCAATCTCAAAACATAGTGGATACTAGGGATCAAATCCTAACAAAACTAACTTGATTACATGGTAAATCTCATCCAACCCATCACCGTCCAGCAAGCCTACGATGGAATTACTCACACACGGCGGTGAGCATCATGAAATTGGTGATGGAGGATGGTTGATGATGACGACGACGAAGAATCCCCCTCTCCAGAGCCCCGAATGGACTCCAGATCAGCCCTCCTAAGAGAGATTAGGGCTTGGCGGTGGCTCCGTGTCGTAAAACGCGATGAAACTTTCTCTCTGATTTTTTTCTCCCCGATACGGAATATATGGAGTTGGAGTTGAGGTCGGAGGAGGTCCAGGGGGCCCACGAGATAGGAGGCCGCGCCCTAGGGGGGGCGCCCCCCTGTCTCGTGGACAGGCTTTGGGCCCCCTGGCATTAATTATTTCGCCAAAAATTCTTATAAATTCCAAAAAGTGCCTCCGTGGATTTCCAGGACATTCCGAGAACTTTTCTTTTCTACACATAAAACAACATCATGGCAGTTCTGCTGAAAACAGCCTCAGTCCGGGTTACTTTCATTCAAATCATGCAAGTTAGAGTCCAAAACAAGGGCAAAAGTGTTTGAAAAAGTAGATACGTTAGAGACGTATCATACATCATGTCATCTTTCTTAATGCGTTACTCGGTTCTTTATGAACTTAATACTCTAGATGCATGCTGGATAGCGGTCGATGTGTGGAGTAATAGTAGTAGATGCGGGCAGGAGTCGGTCTACTTGTCACGGACGTTATGCCTATATACATGATCATGCCTAGATAATCTCATAATTATTCGATTTTCTATCAACTGCTCGACAGTAATTCGTTCACCCACCGTAATACTTATGCTATCTTGAGAGAAGCCACTAGTGAAACCTATGGCCCCCAGGTCTATCTCTAATCATATAAGCTTTCAATATACTTTTATTTGCATCTTTACTTTTCCAATCTATATTATAAAATACCAAAAATATATTTATCTTATCATGTTATCTCTATCAGATCTCACTTTCGCAAGTGGACTTGAAGGGATTGACAACCCCTTTATTGCGTTGGTTGCGAGTTCTTGTTTGTTTGTGTAGGTGCGTGTGACTTTTGAGGAGCCTTCTACTGGATTGATACCCTGGTTCTCAAAAACTGAGGGAAATACTTACGCTACTATTGATGTATGACCCTTTCCTCTTCAAGGAAAACCAATGCAAGCTCAAGACGTGGCAGACAACAAGTCGGCAATAGTATTGCCCAAAAATACAATTCATCATGACACGAGTTGAGCCTTGTGCTTTAGCACCTTCCCGCGTGCGTCCTTCTTGACCTTGTAGACCAATTTCAGGCCTATGGCATGGTGTCCTGGAGGGAGGCGCTGTGAGCTTCCATGTTTGGTTGTCCTCGATCGAGTTCAGCTCTTCGATCATGGCGCCCCGCTAGCTCACTTCTTGCTCCGCCTCAGTGAACGAGCTTGGCTCCTCTGCTGCTAGAAGATGGAGCTGCTCGTCTGGATCATCTGTCGGGCCGAAATCCATCATGTTCTGCAAAGTGCAGAAACAGTGCTCGCGCTCGATGTCGTCTGCCGCGTCGAGAACATTGTCGCTGAACGACGTCGATGGCGACACAAGTTCCACCCATCCTGGGCTGGCTGTCGCTGCAGTGGACGGTGCTGGAGACGGCGATGCTCCGGACGATGTCGCTAGAGACGTAGGTGGCGTGGGCGGAGGCGACCTGGATCATAGGCCCTGTAGCCCTTTGGGCTGTGCTCATAGCCGACGAAGATCATCGGCCGGCTGTGATCATCGAGCTTCTTCAGTCCAGGGCACGTGTCCTTCACATGTACAACACAGCCAAAGGTGCGCACAAAATGCATGTTTTGCTAGCGTCCATGCCATGCCTCGAACGATGTCATGCCGTCCAGGCTCTTGGTGGGCATGCGGTTCAGTAGAAACACCGCCATCCTGACCGCTTCGCCCCGGAACTCGCCGGGGATGCGCTTGGCCTTCAGTAGACTCCGGGCCATGCCCACCACCGTGTTGTTCAGTGCTCCACCACACCGTTCTGCTGAGGCGAGTATGGGGCAGTGAGGTGGCGGCTGACACCCAGCTCGGTGCAGTATGCTGTGAACAAGCCGGACATGAATTCTTTGACGTGGTCCGTCCGGAGTGTCTTCAACTCGCGCCCCGATTCGGACTCCGCATGGATTTGCACGCGCTTGATCGCCACTGTGGCCTCGTCCTTTGATGCGAGGAGCACAAGCCACATGAACCTTGTGGCGTCGTCCACCAGCAGGAGGAAGTATTTCTTCCCGCTCGGTGTTGCCGGCGAGATCGGGCCGCAAAGATCACCGTGCATGAGCTCCAGCCGCTCCTGTGCTCGATGCTTGGCCAGCTGTGCGAACGGCGAGCGCTGCTGCTTGCCGGCCAGGCATGCGTCGCAGAGCTGGTCCACCTTCTCGACCATGGGCATGCCGTGCACCATCTCCTGGTGCGCCGGCTTACGTAGGGCGTCGAAGTTGAGATGCCCGTAGCGCACATGTCAGGTCCACGCCATGTCGCCACCGTTGTGCGCTGCAAGACACACTGTCTGTGTTATCCGTAACGCAACATAATACAAGAGATTCAGTGCTCTATGTACCTTAGTGAGAAGACGGCGCTCCCGGTCGTGCATGCGCAGCATGCCATCCTGGATCAGCACCTGGCAGCCGCTCTCGTCGATCTGGCCCAGGCTGATTACGTGGGAGCGCAGCCGCGAGATGTAATACACCCAGGTGATCGCGCAGTGCTCGCCGGTCTTGCACACCAGCAGAATTTTTGCCCGACCGCAGATGGTGACGACGGAGCCATCACCAAACTTGACGCTGCCGCTGACGGCCGTGTCGAGCTCGGCAAAGACTGCGCGATCACCGGTCATGTGGTTGGATGCGCCTGTGTCCAGATACCACACGCCGTTCCTGGCACCACCGCTCCCCTCATGCCCGAGGTGAACCTGAACAACGTCCTCGATGAGGTGTACTAGCGCGGCGTCCACGCCATCGTAGTTGAGGTCTGCTACCTCTTGAGCACTGCGGTGGTTTTCCCTTGAAGAGGAAATGGTGATGCAGCAACGTAGCGTAAGTATTTCCCTCAGTTTTTGAGAAACAATGTATCAATCCAGTAGGAGGCTACACGCAAGTCCCTCGTACCTACACAAACAAACAAGAACCTCGCAACCAACGTGATAAAGGGGTTGTCAATCCCTTCACGTCCACTTGCAAAAGTGAGATCTAATAGAGATAATAATAAGATAAATATTTTTGGTATTTTTATGATATAGATTGGAAAGTAAAGATTGCAAAATAAAGTAGATCGGAAACTTATATGATGGAAAATAGACCCGGGGGCCATAGGTTTCACTAGTGGCTTCTCTCAAGATAGCATAAGTATTATGGTGGGTGAACAAATTACTGTCAAGTAATTGATAGAAAAGTGCATAGTTATGAGAATATCAAGGCATGATCATGTATATAGGCATCATGTCCGCGACAAGTAGATCGAAACGATTCTGCATCTACTACTGTTACTCCACACATCGACCGCTATCCAGCATGCATCTAGAGTATTAAGTTCATAAGAATAGGGTAACACATTAGGCAAGATGACATGATGTAGAGAGATAAACTCAAGCAATATGATATAAACCCCATCTTATTATCCTCGATGGCAACAATACAATACATGCCTTGCTGCCCCTGCTGTCACTGGGAAAGGACACCGCAAGATTGAACCCAAAGCTAAGAACTTCTCCCATTGCAAGAAAGATCAATCTAGTAGGCCAAACCAAACTTTAATTCGATGAGACTTGCAAAGATAACCAATCATACACAAAATAATTCAGAGGAGATTCAAATATTTCTCATAGATAAACTTGATCATAAACCGACAATTCATCGGACCTCGACAAACACACCGCAAAAAGAGTTACATCGAATAGATCTCCAAGAAGATCGAGGAGAACTTTGTATTGAGAATCAAAGAGAGAGAAGAAGCCATCAAGCTAATAACTATGGACCCGAAGGTCTGTGGTAAACTACTCACAACTCATCGGAGAGGCTATGGTGTTGATGTAGAAGCCCTCCGTGATTGATTCCCCCTCTGGCGGAGCGCCGGAAAAGGCTCCAAGATGGCGGGTACAGAAGGATGCGGTGGTGGAAATAGGGTTTCCTGGTGCTCCTGGATGTTTTTAGGGTATGTGAATATATATATAGGCGAAAGAAGTCGGTCAGGGGAGCCACGAGGGGCCCATAAGGGTGGGGGGTGCGCCCACCCCCCTAGGGCGTGCCTCCCTGCCTCGTGGCCGCCTTGTTTCTTTCTTGATGCCCACTCCAAGTCTCCTGGATTGCGTTTGTTCGAAAAATAACTCTCCCGAAGGTTTCATTCTGTTTGGACTCCGTTTGATATTCCTTTTCTGCGAAACACTGAAATAGGCAAAAAAAACAAAACAGCAATTTGGGTTGGGCCTCCAGTTAATAGGTTAGTCCTAAAAATAATATAAAAGTTCTTAGTACAGCCTATAAATATCCAAAACGGGTAATATAATAGCATGGAACAATCAAAAATTATAGATATGTTGGAGACGCATCAAGCATCCCCAAGCTTAATTACTGCTCGTCCTCGAGTAGGTAAATGATAAAAACAGAATTTTTGATGTGGAATGCTACCTAGCATATTTCTCAATGTAATTTTCTTTATTGTGGCATGAATGTTCAGATTCAAATGATTCAAGATAAAAGTTTAGTATTGACATAAAAATAGTAATACTTCAAGCATACTAACAAGTAATCATGTCTTATCAAAATAACATAGCCAAAGAAAGCTTATCCCTACAAAATCATATAGTTAGGCTATGCTTCATTTTCATCACACAAAATACTCCCATCATGCACAAACCCGGTTTCAGCCAAGCAATTGGTTCATACTTTTTAACGCGCTTCAGCTTTTTCAACTCTCACACAATACATGAGTGTAAACCATGGATATAGCACTATGCGTGGAATAGAATGGTGGTTGTGGAGAAGACAAAAAAGGGGAAAGTCTCACATTGACTTGGTGTATCAACGGGCTATGGAGATGCCCATTAATAGATATCAATGTGAGTGAGTAGGGATTGCCATGCAACGGATACACTAGAGCTATAAATGTACGAAAGCTCAACAAAAGAAACTAACTGGGTGTGCATCCAACTCGCTTGATCACGAAGACCTAGGGCATTTTGAGGAAGCCCATCATTGGAATATACAAGCCAAGTTCCATAATGAAAAAATCCCACTAGTATATGAAAGTGACAACATATGAGACTCTCTATCATGAAGATCGTGGTGCTACTTTGAAGCACAACTGTGGAAAAAGGATAGTAACATTGTCCCTTCTCTCTTTTTCTCTCATTTTTTTATTTTTTTGGTGGGCTTCTTTGGCCTCTTTTTTTTATTTGGGCTTCTTTGGCCTCTTTTATTTTTTTCATGAAGTCTGAAGTCTCATCTCGACTTGTGGGGGAATCATAGTCTGCATCATCGTTTCCTCACTTGGGACAATGCTCTAATAATGAAGATCATCACACTTATATTTATTTACAACTCAAGAATTCCAACTCAACACTTAGAACAAAATATGACTCTATGTGAATGCCTCCGGCGGTGTACCGGGATATGCAATGAATCAAGAGCGACATGTATGAAAGAATTATGAAGGTGGCTTTGCCACAAATACAATGTCAACTACATGAGCATGCAAGAGCAATATGACAATGATGGAGCGTGTCATAATAAATGGAACGGTGGAAGGTTGCATGGCAATATATCTCGGAATGGCTATGGAAATGCCATAATAGGTAGGTATGGTGGCTGTTTTGAGGAAGGTATATGGTGGGTGTATGATACCGGCGAAAGTTGCACGGCACAAGAGAGGCTAGCAATGGTGGAACGGTGAGAGTGCGTATAATCCATGGACTCACATTAGTCATAAAGAACTCATATACTTATTGCAAAAATTTATCAGCCCTCGAAGAAAAGTACTACTACGCATGCTCCTAGGGGAAGGGTTGGTAGGAGTTAACCATCGCGCGATCCCGACCTCCACACATAAGGAAGGTAATCAAAAGAACACCCCATGCAACAAATTTGTCACACAACGTTTACCATACGTGCATGCTACAGGACTTGCCAACTTTAACACAAGTATTTCTCAATTTCATAATTACCCAACTAGCATGACTCTAACAGTACCACCTTTATATCTCAAAATAACAATCAAGTATCAAATTTATCATAGTATTCAATGCACTTTCTATGATAGTTTTTATTATGCCCAACTTGGATGCCCATCATATTAGGACTAATTTTATAACCAAAGCAAATACCATGTTGTTCTAAAAGACACTCAAAATAATATAAGTGAAGCATGAAAGATCAATAATTTCTACAAAATAAAACCACCGCCATGCTCTAAAAAGATATAAGTGAAGCACTAGAGCAAAAGTTAGCTCAAAAGATATAAGTGAAGCACATAGAGTATTCTAATAAATTCCGATTAATGTGTGTCTCTCCCAAAAGGTGTGTACAGCAAGGATTATTGTGGTAAAATAAAAAGCAAAGACTCATATCATACAAGACGCTCCAAGCAAAACACATATCATGTGGTGAATAAAAATATAGCTCCAAGTAAAGTTATCGATGGACGAAGAAGAAAGAGGGGATGCCTTCCGGGGCATCCCCAAGCTTAGGCTTTTGGTTGTCCTTGAATTTTACCTTGGAGTGCCTTAGGCATCCCCAAGCTTATGCTCTTGCCACTCCTTATTCCATAATCCATCAAATCTTTACCCAAAACTTAAAAACTTCACAACACAAAACTCAACAGAAAATTTCATGAGCCCCGTTAGTGCAAGAAAGCAAACCACCACTTTAAGTTACTGTAATGAACTCATTCTTTATTTATATTGTGTTAAACCTACTGTATTCCAACTTCTCTATGGTTCATACCCCCCGATACTAGCCATAGATTCATCAAAATAAGCAAACAACACACGAAAAACAGAATCTGTCAAAAACAAAACACTCTATAGCAATATGTAACTTTCGAATACTTCTATTACTTGGAAAATCCTACCAAAATTGGAAGTCCTAGGAAATTTATCTATTAATCTTCTTCAAAAAGAATCAACTAAAAAGCACGTTTCTGTGATTTATTAAAATTATTCTCGTGCGTGCAGAAGTTTCTATTTTTCAGCAAGATCAAATTAACTTTCACCCAAGATGATCCTATAGGTTCTACTTGGCACAAACACTAATTAAAACATAAAACCACATCTAACAAGAGGCTAGATGAATTATTTAATACTAAACAGGAGCAAAAATCTAAGAACAAAAATAAAATTGGGTTGCCTTCCAACAAGCGCTATAGTTTAACGCCCCTAGCTAGGCATAAAAGTGAGAATAGATCTAAGTATCGCCATCTTTGGTAATCAATTCATAAGTGGCTATCACAATAGATTCATAAGGTAATTTGATTTTCTTTCTAGGAAAGTGTTTCATGCCTTTCCTTAACGGAAATTGGAATGTAATATTTCCTTCTTTCATATCAATAATTGCACCAATCGTTCTAAGGAAAGGTCTACCAAGAATAATAGGACATGAAAGATTCCAATCTATATCGAGAACAATAAAATCTACGGGCACGTAATTCCTATTTGCAACAATAAGAACATCATTAATCCTTCCCATAGGTTTCTTAATGGTGGAATCTGCAAGGTGCAAGTTTAAAGAGCAATCATCAAATTCACGGAAACCTAACACATTACACAAAGTTTTTGGAATCGTGGAAACACTAGCACCCAAACCACACAAAGCATATCATTCACGATCTTTAATTTTAATTTTAATAGTAGTTTCCCACTCATCATAAAGTTTTTTAGGGATAGAAACTTCTAATTCAAGTTTTTCTTCAAAAGATTGCATTAAAGCATGAACGATATGTTTAGTAAAAGCTTTATTTTGACTATAAGCATGAGGAGAATTTAACACGGATTGCAAAAAGGAAATACAATCTATTAAAGAACAATTAGCATAATTAAATTCCTTGAAATCCAAAATAGTGGGTTCATTGCTATGTAAAGTTTTGACCTCTTCAATCCCACTTTTACTAATTTTTGCATCAGGATCTAAATACTCCGAATCATTGGTATGCCTTTTAACTAAAGTTGACTCATATCCAGTCCCATCATTATCAAGATTCATATTGCAAAACAAAGATTTAATAAGAGACACATCAATCACTTTTAGATCTTCATCATTATTATCATGAAAACTAGAAGAACACGCTTTTACAAAGCAATCTTTCTTAGCACGCATCCTAGCGGTTCTTTCTTTGCACTCATCAATGGAAATTCTCATGGCTTTGAGAGACTCACTGATATCATGCTTAGGTTGAATAGATCTAAGTTTCAGAGAATCAACATCAAGAAAAATTCTATCCACGTTCCTAGCCAATTCATCAATCTTAAGCAATTTTTCTTCAAGCAAAGCATTGAAATTCTTTTGTGAAATCATAAATTCTTTAACACTAGTATCAAAATCAAAGGTCATCTTATTAAAATTTCCATAAGAGTTGTTGTAGAAATTGCCATAATTATTAGAGGAATTACTAGGGAATGGCCTAGGATTAAAGTTTTCTCTATATGCGTTGTTACCAAAATTATTCCTACCAACAAAATTCACATCCATATATTCATTATTATTCTCAATCAAAGTAGACAAAGGCATATCATTAGGATCAATAGGAGCACTCTTAGTAGCAAACAATTTCATAAGTTCATCCACCTTTTCACTCAAAACATTAATCTCTTCTATCGCATGAACTTTTTTACTAGTAGATCTTTCGGTGTGCCATTGGGAATAATTAACCATAATATTATCTAGGAGTTTAGTAGCTTCTCCTAAAGTGATTTCCATAAAAGTGCCTCCCGCGGCCGAATCTAAAAGATTTCTAGAAGCAAAATTCAATCCGGCATAAAAAATTTGTATGATCATCCATAAATTTAATCCATGTGTAGGGCAATTATGAATCATTAATTTCATCCTCTCCCAAGATTGTGCGACCTGCTCATGATCAAGTTGCTTAAACTTCATAATATCGTTTCTAAGAGAGATGATCTTAGCAGGAGGAAAATACTTAGAGATAAAAGCATCTTTGCACTTATTCCATGAGTCAATACTATTTTTAGGCAAAGATGAAAACCATGTTTTAGCAAGATCTCTAAAAGAAAACGGAATAACTTCAATTTAGCAATATCATTATCCATGTCTTTCTTCTTTTGCATATCACACAAATCAATAAAGTTGTTTAGATGAGTAGTGGCATCTTCACTAGGAAGGCCATAGACTTGATCTTTCATAATAAGATTCAACAAAGCAACATTAATTTCACAAGATTCAGCATCGGTAAGAGGAGCAATCGGAGTGCTAAGAAAATCATTGTTGTTGGTATTGGAGAAATCACACAATTTAGTATTATCTTAAGCCATCGTGACAAACAATCCAACACACAAGCACACAAGAGGCAAGCGAAAAAGAGGCGAACGGGAAAGAGAGGGTGAATAAAACGTCAAGGGTGAAGTGGAGGAGAGGAAAACGAGAGGAAAATGGCAAATAATGTAATGCAAGGGAGAAGAGTTTGTGATGGGTACTTGGTATGTCTTGACTTGTGCGTAGAATCCCCGGCAACGGTGCCAGAAATCCTTCTTGCTACCTCTTGAGCACTGTGTTGGTTTTCCCTTGAAGAGGAAAGGGTGATGCAGCAAAGTAGCGTAGGTATTTCCCTCAGTTTTTGAGAACCAAAGTATCAATCCAGTAGGAGGCTACACGCAAGTCCCTCGTACCTACACAAACAAACAAGAACCTCGCAATCAACGCGATAAAGGGGTTGTCAATCCCTTCACGGCCGCTTGCAAAAGTGAGATCTGATAGAGATAATAATAAGATAAATATTTTTGGTATTTTTATGATATATATTGGAAAGTAAATATTGCAAAATAAAGTAGATCGGAAACCTATATGATGGAAAATAGACCCGGGGGCTATAGGTTTCACTAGTGGCTTCTCTCAAGATAGCATAAGTATTACGTTGGGTGAACAAATTATTGTCGAGCAATTGATAGAAAAGTGCATAGTTATGAGAATATCTAGGCATGATCATGTATATAGGCATCACGTCCGCGACAAGTAGATCGAAATGATTCTGCATCTACTACTATTACTCCACACATCGACCGCTGTCCAGCATGCATCTAGAGTATTATATTCATAAGAACAGAGTAACACATTAGGCAAGATAACATAATGTAGAGGGATAAACTCAAGCAATATGATATAAACCCCATCTTTTTATCCTCGATGGCAACAATACAATACATGCCTTGCTGCCCCTGCTGTCACTGGGAAAGGACACCGCAAGATTGAACCCAAATCTAAGCACTTCTCCCATTGCAAGAAAGATCAATCTAGTAGGCCAAACCAAACTGATAATTCGAAGAGACTTGCAAAGATAACCAATCATACATAAAAGATCATAAACCCACAATTCATCGGATCTCGACAAACACACCGCAAGAAGATCGAGGAGAACTTTGTATTGAGAATCAAAGAGAGAGAAGAAGCCATCTAGCTAATAACTATGGACCCGAAGGTCTGTGGTCAACTACTCACAACTCATCGGAGAGGCTATGGTGTTGATGTAGAAGCCCTCCGTGATCGATTCCCCCTCCGGCGGAGCACCGAAAAAGGCGGTGGAAATAGGGTTTCGTGGTGCTCCTAGATGTTTTCAGGGTATGTAAAAATATATTGGAGAAAGAAGTCGGTCAGGGCAGCCACGATGGGCCCACGAGGGTGGGGGGCGCGCCCACCCCCCTAGTGCGCGCCTCCCTGCCTCGTGGCTGCCTCGTTTCTTTCTTGACGTCCACTCCAAGTCTTTTGGATTGCGTTTGTTCCAAAAGTAACTATCCGGAGGTTTCATTTCGTTTGGACTCTGTTTAATATTCCTTTTCTGCGAAACACTGAAATAGGCAAAAAAACAACAATTTGGGCTGGGCCTCCGGTTAATAGGTTAGTCCCAAAAATAATACAAATGTGCTTAGTAAAGCTCATAAACATCCAAAAGGGGTAATATAATAGCATGGAACAATCAAAAATTATAGATACGTTGGAGACGTATCAAGGTCGAACAACCTACAGGTTTGAGCCATCAGCAGGCTCTGCTCCTCATCCTCGCCGCCGGCTTGGACGAGGTTTGCCTGCTCCTTGGGCCGGGCCTTGCACTGGCGCGCCCAGTGCCCTGCCTATTTGTAGTAGCAGCAAATATCCTTTGATTTGTCCCTGCTGCTGGTGTCGCAGCCGGCGTTCTGGCCACGGCCGCCGCGTGTGCGGCCGCGCCCACGGCCACGGTCGTTGATGCCGGACGATCCGTCTCCTTCACGCAGTTTCAGGCGCGCGAACCACTCCTCCTCCGTGAGAAGCAGTTTGCCGCTGCCATCGCCGCAGGTAGGAGCGGCATCCAGCTCGTACCTTTCCTCGGCGGCCTTCAATCGCCCGATGAGCTCCTCGAGCGCCAGAGTGTTGAGGTCGACCAGCGTCTCGATCGCGCACGCCATCTACGAGTAGGCCTTGGGAACGACCGAGAGAAACTTGCGGACGACAGCGGACTCGCCGATCTTGTCACCAAGCAGCTCAAGTAGAGTCACTAAAGAGGATAGGCGCATACCAAAATCGTCGATGCTCTCGCCATCGTTGAACTTGATCCCCTCGTACTGGTGGCGCAAAGACGTCGCCTTGGCCTCACGGACACCCGCCATGCCCAACCGCATCATTTTGATCATGCCCTAGGCGTCCTTCGCCGTGGCCTTTACGGCGAGCATGGATACCATCTTCGGCGGCAGCGATCGCAGCAGGCACTCCATTGCCGTGCGATCTGTTTCTCGCTCCGTGGTCCCGTCGTTGATGATGACCCAGAGCTGGTGCGCCTCCAGCATGACTTGCACCAGGAGGGCCTGGTCGGCGTAGTTCATGAGCGTCGGCATGGGCCAGGCACCGCCGGTCTCGTGAACGACGCGCTGGTGTACAACCATGGCGCCGCCGCCGTTGTTCCCTGAATCCACCACTCTTCCCGGGGCTGTCAGGTCCTGCCATCTCCGCAGGTGACCGAGCAAACCAGCTCTAATGCCAATTGTCAGGCAGACCTCGACGCCACTGGCTCCGGTGATCACCGGAGATGTAAACAAAGGTGGGCGCGAGAGCGGGAGAGACTTTTTGCGCTGCAAACTTCTTGCAGCTATTCTGCTTCTTCCGTTTATTAAGAGTTTGCAACTGAACTTACAACGGAAACACGAAGCTCGTGCGAGTAGTGCACACTGCCATCCCAGCATCCCTCGCGCTTCGCTCGCCATGGCGCCATGACCGTGCACTCGTGCCATCCCACGATCGGGTTAGGGCGCCGCTAAAACCTCTAACTAAACCGAGTCACAGCTTGGGTTTTCTGACGAAAAGAAAACTACTGATGAAACTGAAAAACTCGACACCTAAAACGCTAGACCTGAACCTGAAGTTTACCCAACATTGGTTGTAGTAGATTTTCCCATCGCGCGGTGGTAGCAAAAATCTCCATCGGTTGTAGCAGATTGCCCTGCCGATTGAAACATAGCCGGATGTAGCACCGTGTGCCGCCCCCATCGCAGCCCCGATTGTAGCTTCCTCCGTCCACAGGTTGCAGCTCCCGTCATGGCCGGATGAAGCTCCTAGTGTGTCCAGCGGTAGCTCCACCGTCCGTCGGGCGTGGTCTATCCCTGGGCAAGAGGGGTCGTCGGGGAACTGGAAGGGGAGGCCTTGTCGGAGAGGGAGAAATTGTAGTAGAGAGAAGTCCTCCGGTGGTGGGGCTCGCCGGTGCTAGTATCCGGCGGCGCGAGCGAGAGGTGAGACAGGAGATGCGTGAGCTGAGAGATGAGGCAGGGGTTGCGCGAGCGGAGAGGACGGATGCTGGAGAATTTGTGTGGATGAGAGAAAGAGCGGTGTGGATAAGGGCGTGGGTGGTGTCCCGTGTCGCGTGTGGCGTGCGCTTGCTGTGCATGTGCAGTTGTGCACGAGTATAACGGCGAGACCGGCCGAAAGTTCGGCCGGCTTGCCGGTTCGAAACGTTTCCCTTGATGAATTCGTCATTGCTTCATCACCATTAAGTTTGCAGATGCCACTGGGCGGTTTCGTTTTCACCGGAGAATTACCTACACCTTTACATTCTTCTTTGCTAGAAACTCGAGCTCACTGATAAGTCCAGTAGCAAACACGATAATTATTACACGGCAACTGAAAAGTTGATTCGAGGATTGCTTTACGCCTGGCTGATCAGATCGCCCATAAAATAATGAGCACCTTGTGATGAACTCTTCACTAGTTAACAGTATCCTGGAACTCCATTAGCCATTCCCGTGGGTCACCAGCGGCACTTCTCAAGATATGCTCACTGAACTCTTCATCAACTAAAGCACATATGCACACACACACACACACACCGTGCCATTGTGCAGCTAATCAGGGAGTGTTTCCAGTAGTCTTCTCCATCTTCGCAGATAGTGCAAAACATCTAGGCAATTCGATGGGATTGATGGTTGTGAGAAGAAGGAATTATGGAACAACGAAATCTAAAGATGAGGCATTAGCTCAGGGATCAGGTAACTAATGATCATATATTATTTGCCAACATAAAGTGGGTAGCTTTTCACAGAGTACAAACTGCATATGTCTTTTTTCGGTCCTAAGGCTGCCCGTAATGAAAGTATTATAGGTAGTATCATGCATGTCAACTAATCATTTTTTATAAGGTGACGTAGAATTAAATGAAGAAAGAGATGTTTGAGTATCATATCATGATACTGTATCATATTAAATAATGTTTACTTTGTGTCATGCATGTTAATAAATATAGCCCTCTATAATACCAACATATGATACTATGCATTACGGATGTACTATCATACACTAGTATCATATGCATAATACTAGTATATGATACACCCCATTACAAGCAGCCTAAGTATATACATAGGAGCGCCTTAAATAGCATTAAATAATGAATATTTTCATATATTTTTTATATGTCGCATGATACAGTTGGTGATTTTGTACAGTATGAGATTACTAGAAAGGTGAAGCATGCAAAAAAAAATATCAGCAGTTATTTGGCAAGTGTGGCTATAATGGGGCTGCCATTAATGAGTATAGACTGTCAACAGCTTGCTTTTTTTGTCGCCTCTGCCTATCCTCTACTCATACTTTGGGGGAATTAATTTCTCAATCAACATCCGCTTGAACCTTCTGGATTTACTTAAATGATAAGAAAGCCCACATACCTTATTCTTCCTGACTTCTTCTTCCCCGTATGTCTTTGTTGATTCAAAACTAGCAACTCTTCTATACACTCCTGTATGCCTTCGACACCTTCCATGGCACCAGATCCACTGAATAATGCTTCAAATTCTTCCTATATGCTACTTCGAGTGTTGTTCTTTCGTTTGGTCCTTGGTCTTCAAGTTGAGTCTTCCATTTCCATGGAGATAATTGCCTTTTGGTTGTGGCTCCAACAAGGGAATGGCCAAGTTGGTTACCTTCAGCACATATACTCTCTTGGTGACAACCATTTTCGCGCAATTGTTTCTTCTGCAAAACGTTTTCTGGAAGTTCTCCATTTTGCATTCGGTGGTTCAGAGGCCAGATCTATAGCAAGAAGTGACTTTCAGAACCAAGCTATTGAAGGAATTTCTCTCTACCTCAATACTATCTGTTATGAGGCCTTAGAAGATCTTCGAGAAAGGATAGAGATGAATTTTGTCCGTAATAAGATGACATACCTGCGCCAAGAAGCCTATGGACAGTCCAGGACTGATCAGGTTCCTACTGCAAGCTCGGTAAAACTGGGGTTAATATTTAGTTATCCAAGATCTGATCTGTTAGTAGTAGAAGATTTTACCCTATTGTGATTTGCTTTATCATCTATGCAGATGACAGATCTATACCAAGAGGCCTATGGAGAATCATCGCATGAACAGATTCCTAATATCTCAGTAAGACTAGTGTTCACATATAGTTATTCAAGATCAGATCAGTTACTAGTACAAGGTTTTACCCTTTTGTGGTTTGCTTTATCATCAATGCAGATGACAGATCTTACCAAGAGGCCTATGGAGAATCATCGCATGAACATATTCCTAATAGCTCGGTGAGATTAATGAAAGATCTGTTAATAGTTTGTGAAGTATTTTCTCCTCCTTCTGATTCACCATATCATCTATATGCAGAAACACCTTCTTACCAAGATCAAGGCTTTGTATGCTAACAATCCGAAGCATCATGGAGAAGGCACAAGTTCTAGAAATATCCGTGTTCAAACAAGTCAAATGCGTCATGGAGAAGGCTCAAATTCAAGAAATATCCATCCTCAAACAAGTCGTATGCTCCACCATGATACAGAGGACGAAGTATATGATTATCAGCCAACCTCCCATTTGGTCACATTGTTGGATAAGTTGAGCTTAAGAGAGAACCCTCATGACGCAGTAAGTCATCGTCCCTGATCATTCTTTGCATGTTCATTCGTTTATGTTCCAATAAGACTTGATAGCTTTCATCCAAATATATAGTGCAGTGCATAGCTTGAAGAGAAAATAAAAATATATTTATCTGCAGATCACGCAAGACCTATCTGATGTTCCACCTGATGAGAGAACTTTGTTTGTGACATTTTCTAATGGCTATCCACTGAACAAGGATGAACTACACGAATTTTTTATGAGGTATGCCTATCATTTCAGGTTTTATTACATATGTAAATTCACCATTATTTGTTAGGGGAGTGGTATGGTTATTGATTGCGGGTAATAAAAAATGTAATATAGGAGTCAGCGGGAAATTAGTGAACCAAATTTCTAATGTATGCACTCATTCATACATTCACCTCGAGAATTTGATGTGATGCATACAAATATTTTTAGACAGTAGGCTCGTTGAGCCCGACTTTAAATTGCTAATTTTCCAAACAGCTATAGTAGAGATACAAAGTGCGAGGAAACAATTTATAGGGCAGCGAACAAGAGCAAGCTAACAAATGTAAAACAGAAAAGGCGGAGCTTGGAGTCGTCGACGCACTCACCAAAGTGAAGATGGAGGAACTTGTGGAAAGTTGAATTGCAGGTCAAGCTCTGCGGTACCTGCTATCATGACCGTCTATTTGACATCATGATCGTTGCAGCTGGGAGCACCGCGAGCCCACGTCTGACCGCTCTTGCGTCATTACCAGGCGTTGACCAGGCCCCTCTTTGGCATCATCTTCTGTCACTATTCTCACGTGATGAGCTGCCCCCACACAACACAAGCAGATTCTCCATGCAGGATTCCTGCTTCATGGCGTGTGTGCAATAGAGAAAGAGGCTGTGAGAGAGCAGACATGGGGAGGAGAGAGAGAAAGAGAAGAAGAACAAGAAAATGAGAGAGAGAGAGAGATAGAGAGAGAGAGAGAGATGAGATGAAATGGGACTAGGATGTGTGTGTTAGGGAGAACAAAGGTGAAATGGGACTAGGTTGTGCGTGTGAGAAAGAACATAGGTGAAATGGAAGGGAGAGAATGCGCCATCCCCTCTCAGCATGTGAGCAGTAGAGAGAGTGGTTGTGAAAGAGCAGAAATGGGGGGGAGAGAGAGAAGAAGAAGATGAAGAATATGTGAGAGATAGAGGAGAGAGGTCGAGTGTGGAGTTACTGGGTGTGAGGATGGCTCCCTATCTTGGCCTCTCTCTTTCCCTTCTACGATTACCTCGTCGCCCCCTCCCCTTCTCTTGTTTGCCCTGCCTCCCCGCTTTGGGATCTCCATGTGGCTCATCCTGCTCCCCTTCTTTCCCGGTTCCTTCCACCCTCCCCGCCCCTCCCTCACTCTCTGTTCTCCAGTGCAGTCTCCCACCAATCACTTCTGGGCACTGGATGTGGATGTCGACGATGTTTTGAATGCTGGTAGCTCCCCCTCGCCTTCTCCCATGGTGACAGTGCGACGGCGCTGCGTGACCTGGGGGGCGCTGGTGGCTGACTCCGCAAGTTTGCACCTGGTGTCCGCTCAGTGCTCGTAGCTCTTCGTCTCGGGGGGAGAGGGGTCGAGGTTGGGTGGTTGTGACGCCCAGATCTTGCCGCGCTCGTAGGTTACTTCATCCTACTCCTTCCCCTGGTTTTCTTGGCTCTGACCCGGTTTCACTGTGTCCTCCGCCTCGTTGGATCCAGGGCCGGGCCGGCAAAATCATGGGCCCTGTGCGAAATTAAAAAATGGGGCCCTATTGAAAAAAGAACTAACAAGCAATTATAATGTACATATATATCATAGAAAAAAATTATAACGTACTCCTGCCGTAAACTCATACAAGAGCGTTCACTACTTTAATGATTTAAACGCTCTTACATTAATTTACCAAGGAATATATAATATATCTTACATAACAATTGGACATATAAAAAAGTCATACCTATCCAACTCCTTGTTGCTATTTATTTGAGCATCCTCGTTTTTTAGTATTCTTTGAGCACTTGGAGGCTAGCGATCAATCCAAATTGAGAGAGAGGAGGCGAGGAAGGCAAGTAGGCAGCGGCCAGTCGCCCTGTGATCTGATTGATCTAATCACCAGGGACAGGGCGACCAGGCACCAGGGATGGGGCGACGAGACGCCCCACAATCGAGAGTTTTCACTTTTCACGATTCAGATCTAGCGATCCCCGATCACTGTAGCGATCGAGTTATTTTTTACGGAAACCCGTAGCGATCGAGTAGGAGGAGTCGGGGAGATCACGCTCGTCGCTCGATGCCTAGTCGCCTCGACTCCAGGTCTCTAGCCCACTCCAGCGGCCCAGTACCGTTTTTTGTTTTTAATACTAGGCCTATTTGGAAAAATTCGGCCCCCTAGATTTTTGGGCCCTGTGCGGGCCGCACATTTTCTACCACTCTGGGCCCGGCCCTTGTTGGATCCTAGTGTGGATATCATCTCGTTGGCAATGTCGATGCCGGATAGCTGGCCAGCGGCGCCTTTGGCTCCTGTCTCTAGTTCTTCTACTTATGGGACAGAACACTAATCCGGTCGTCAGCTTGTGGGATGGTGGGCTCATCTATGACCTTGGTGGGCTCTGTGCAGGGTGGTGGCCCTGTCCAAGGGTTGGATACCGCTTCGGTTATTCTTTCCCCTCTCCCTTTTGGGCTTCGGCTCATTTCACCCGTGAGTGGCCCAGAGCAGCCAGTTGGCCCATGCCGTGGGTATATGTGGCCCCGTCGAGGTTGTGTCGACCTAATCCTAGGGTTTTTTTGTTTCCTGCACTAAGATTTGCAAGATCAGATCTGGTAACCTCCTTCCTCGTTCCATCCAAATCCTTCCACCCCCATCTTTGACACGCTCCTTTGCCGAGGTGCTGAAGATAGGCTTGTTGGGCGACTGCAACACCAATGGCAAGAGGCAGCTTCATGGATCTGGTGAGGCCACTTCTGGACTCCGTGGCGCCTGAGGCTGAGTTGAGGGCTAAGTTGCAGCATGGGCAGGAGGCTCGCGAGCGTGCAACCAAGGAACGGGAGGCATGGGGCACACCACCGGTTTGGTTTCGGGAAGAAGAGTGGTGTAAGGAGCAGCACACACATCAGGAGGAAAGGATGGCGGCAACTCGCTCCTCTGCTTCCCCCATCCCATCTCAGTGGGTAGGCTCAGATTCCTCTGCCCTAGATACCTGGGAGGCGACAGCGTCGGGCGTCGTGCCCCCTCCCCCATGCTTATGCTCCTCGGCCGACTGCAGCTGTTGCTCTACTCGCTCCTCCTTCCTGTGTTTATGGGTTCCAAGGGCAGTTCTGTCCCAATTCCCGTCCTAGTGGCTTCCAAAATGCCCTCCCAACAATCGACCAAACAAGTTTAGGAAATTTTGGTCGAATGACAATTCTGATGGCTCTGGTGATGGAATCCTCACCCACCCCTACCAATCTCTGGATCTGCTCCACCGGTGGGTGGCTCTGGTAATAGCTCGAGTCATCCTTCTCTCACATGTTTTGCATGGCATAGGCTGGGTCACTCTGAATCCCGCTGTATGTTTCCTCCTTTTATGCTTGATTTGCTGTGTTGAAAGCCACCTCACAGTGGGTTGTACTAATCGCTCCAAACCTCCTTCAATTAAGCAGTATAGTCTAGGCCTGCCAGGTGGTGCGTATTTGGTTCAGATGGTGGTTTGGACATGGTTCCGGTTGCACCTCAGCCATCCGACGTTGCTATCATCTCGGTCCAATCTGCTATGTGACACTGCAGACAATTGCAGATGAGCTAAGGGAATGGGGTCCGGATGGTTGGGACTGGTAGTTCCAGTAGATTTCACAATCAGAATTTGGGATTGCTTTCCCAGTCCCAGGAAAGTTTAAAGATGTTATCTAAGAGCACTAGTTTTATGCTTCTAGTGAACCAGCTTGTAATTTCTGTCAAAAAGGTTGGGGACGATGATCGATGCTTTGGCAACTTGGTGGATACCTGTGTTTTGTTAAATGATGTTCCTTCGATCATGCGTAACAAGGCGTGTTTGATGGTGTTTGGTGACCTCATTAGAAAACCTATTTACGTGGATGAAGATTCTTTGGCTAGTCTGGCCCAGTTCATACAAGGAATTGATGTAGTGCGCCAGATCGGGTCCAAAGTGGTTTCACTGAGGTATACCCCAAAAGTAAAGCCTTTCAGATCAATGTTCGAGCTGAGGGCCAGGTTTCTGCTCACGCTCCCCCTCATCTTCTAAAGCGTGTACGAAAGACTTAGCACCCATGGTTCTTAAGGTGAACAATAGGGTTGTGTCGTGTTGTGGTAGATATAATACAGTTGCTGGGGAAGTTCTCATCAAAAAATCTTCTCTTTCCTCCCTATTTATGTTGTTTATGGGTTTTTATAGGCTACCTGAGGGTACCCACACTGGTCTTGATAAGCATCATAGCAGATTCTACTAGAATTCGGGTGACAAAAAAAGAAGGATCAGTTAGTCAAGTGGAAAATCATTTGCCAGCCTAAAAGCCATGGTGGCCTGGGCATTATTAACACATTGATTATGATTGTTGCTTAATTGTCAAATGGTGGTGGTGCATTCTTTTTGCTTCCGCTAGGAATTTTTGGTTTGTTATTCTTAAAGCACAATATTTCCCTCCACTAGTGATCTGCTGGCTTTGCCTAATAATGGATCCCAATTTTGGCAGCTTTGACTAAGGTTAAAGATGTTTTCCGATCTCATGTGAAGTTTATTGTTGAAGATGGGAAATCCAGCCGCTTTTGGCTTGATTGGTGGCATGGGCCACCCCTCTTTTCTCTTCTTTCCTGGTCATTTTCTCTTTTTGTGGTAATGTTGATATTACTATCTTTGATCTTACTAATTCTTGTTGGAATTTAGCATTTCACTGCTCCCTATATCTTGTAGAGTTGGAGCAATGGCATCAACTTGATGCCACTTTCCTCACACTCTCGGAGATTCTGGACTCAGTGGTCTAGCCTCATCCCCCGTTAGAAATTTTTCGGCCGATTAGCTTTACCATAGCCTTATTGTTAGGTCCTGTTCTTCTAAGTTCATGGGTGTCCGGAGGCTCGTGTTCCACTGAAAACTAAGACCTTTCTTTGGCAAGCCATCCATGGGAAGCTTCGTGATGTTGATCAAACTAGGAATCATAATGCTCAAGCTGATTCTACTTGCTATTTCTGCTCTAGGCCAGAAGATTCTGACCATATTATGTTTTCATGTGACTTTGTCATTCTCTTATGAAGTTGTACTCGGTCGTGGTTGAGGGTTAGCTGGGCTCCGACCGATTTTTGCTCAATTACTGCCGCTTTTTAGTGCATTATCTGCTCCATTGAGACGCATATTCTAGTTTGGGTTTGCTGCTGCAGTTGGTCTCTTTGGACTACTCGAAATAAGTTTACCATCGAGCATGTGTTCCTGTCGAAACCAGCTAATGTTATTTCAAATCCATCACACTAATGCAGTAGTGGAGGCCTTTGGTTAAGAGGTATGACATCGACGCCACGGACCTACTCAGCACTCGCTTCAGGGCTATGTCGAACTCTCTATCACCAAGGGTGCAGGCTCTAGCTTAGTGGACATCGGGTCATTTACTAGTTTTCTTTTGGTACCTGGTTGTTGGCCTGTTTATCATTTCTGAACTGTTCCTGTGGGATTTGTTGGTTGTTGGTTGTTTAGCAACTTGTGAGACTTTTTTAATGGTTGTAATCGGTGTTGTGAATCTCCTTTGGCTTTATCTATAAACTCGGGAAATTGCCTTTTCTATAAAAAAGAGATAGATGAGAAATGGGAGGAGGCTCTGAGAGAGAACAGAGGAGAGATAGAGGATAAGACTAGAGAGAGAAAAGGGAAGGAATAAGAGACATCGTGAAGTTTCTCGAGAGGGGGGGGGAGTGTGTGTGTAGGGAGACAACAGGTGCGACAGAGGTACTGCTGCTAATCAGAATGGGTCGCAGGCCATGGTTGAGATCTCGAGGGAAGGGAATCTGGTACGAACGACATAGATAGAAGGTACTATGGAGCTCAACCTGGAAAAAATCACTCTCAAGTACTTGGTGTGTGTGCGTGTGTGTGAGCGTGCGTGCGTGTGTGTGTGTGTGTGTAGGAAAGCAATGTAGGTCCTCCTCTATTTCAAAGAAGGCTAAATCACATTGCATACTCATTCGTCCCCATCGCCGAAGAGGACCCCCTGCACTCTCGCCTTGGCTCGATGGGTGTCATACCATCGGCGTGTACAGAAGCTCGCCCAGAGCATACCGTGAGGAATGGTGAAAAAATCTAAGGGAGGAGAAAAACAATGGGTTGTTTTGCAAAACACCAAAGTGAAGTCTAGATTGTCATCACAACTACCAGTGACTGCCTCACAACCACGCATCGACCCATAGATTAGGAGAAAAAGTTCGAAGGTCGACGCCTCCAACAATTTAATGAGGCTGTATCACTGCTCCGACAATCCGGGTTAATGATTTTCACCCAAAAATCGAGTAATATGAGCGTGTAACCTCAATGAGGCCTCCGGGGAAGACATTATAATGTCCAAGAACATCATTGTTATCGACACTTACCACTGTCACGCAAAGCTATCTCCAGGGCACCGCGTCACCCATCCATCTAAAGGCCTATCGCTACACCCCCGAAAAAGAGAGAAGGGAACTAATGGTCAAGATGACACCCAAAACTAGGCATCATAGACGACCCACAAACCACGACCAATTGCCAAGAAGACCACTCTATTGCCTTAGCAGCCAACTAGCACTCCACATTGCAAGGTTCACCGTCAGGACACTACAGTGACCACCATCCAGGGCTGCCACCCCAGCTTTCAAACCGCACGCCTTCACAACAAAAGAAGGAAGAAACAATACCTTCGCAACCATGAGACCCAATGCTGACCAGTAGATCTCCAAGTACAGACCACTAGTTAGCTACCCAAAAAAACCTCTTAGATCTAGACTACCATCCTGGTCCTAAGCACCAAAATTCAACATCAACGTTCGATGCATACTCACACACACTACTAGCTAGCAGCAGAGAGGAGGGAGATGGTGCTCCACCAAAACTTTCAAAGTGAATCGGCACACTATCGTGTCGCTAGAGCTCCACCCCCGAGAGGTGTCAACTTAAGATCCACAAAGCACCAGTAACATAGGAGGGCACCGAACGTGGCGCCGGCTCTTGGTCGTCCGGAACTAGGACTTCCTTGTCGCCCAACCGACAAACGTAGGTGCGCCACTCGCTATTGTAATAAGGTGCACATGAAGAGCGTCTCGATGACACCATCCTCAAGCTTTGTGAGCTCTCTGGCTGCCACTCAGCGAGGATCAGAGAGTTGTAGTGAAAAGTGTTTGGTGGGCCGGAATGGTCACCTACCATGTCACCCTGGATGCTGCCATGCGGGAACATTGAATAGTTTACGCATCTGGTATGTGATGCATAATTAATAGTAAATTTGGAAAAGTAGAGCTTTCATATAATTTGGTATGAAAAGGTAAAAGCATTAAGTTGTGACCAACTCCACTCCCCATGTGGTCCATAATGCATGTATTTTGTCCTAGTGTGTTTGGCAACTTTGGCGAAGGGGATGGGAGTTTAGGCGAGGGGGTTAGGGTAATAGAAAATATTGTGTCATTTTATTTCCTAGTGCTTTGTTTTGTATCTGGTATCTACAACAAACTATGTGTGGGAATTTAGAGAGTTTGTGGGAATTCGTGAGAGATTAAGTAAGAGAAGCTGACACTAGTTTGGCTCTTGGAAATGGTATCTGGTGCAACTCTTTACAAGCCTAATCTGATAGTACGGAGGAGGGAATAGACCCACCTCCTCATGTTTCCATTGATCTTGATCACCAATCTTTGGCCGAGTTGAAGTAACCCCATTCACCGGTATTATCATCAATAAGCCCAAACAACACTTTTATCGCACTGTAAATCCGCCTCATGAAGGTAAAATTTCTGGGGCCCTTTTGCAAAATTGTAATCTATTAGCTGTCCACACCCTTTCTAGCAAGATAAGCCAAGAATATTTCTTTCTCTTAGATGACAATCAATTTTTCCAAAAAATTTGCTTCATTAACTAAACACTCTGCAGAGTATATTCCAATGATGTCGACTACTCTACCAAAACAGTAAGGTTCCAAACAGTTCAATTCTTGTTGTCATCGTTTGAGTGTCCTGCAAATTGACTCAAAGCAGGAAAAAATAATCAATGATGTGTTCCACAAAAAGACCAAAATTTATCTTAATGTTGGTGATCCATCAATCGTACTAAAAAATCTCTCTCCATGGTTAGGTTCCTATGCATATAAATTTTTAAAATGGATAGTGCAATGTCTTTTCTTTTGCGGACCCCAAGCCAAGTTGCATGCCAAAAGGCTGCATTTTTACCATGTCCAATAGTCATCGTGGTAACATCATAGAAGAGGTCCATATCAATGGCGTCGCAAGGGGGTCCCAACCCTATGCCCTATCCGGGTCTTCCATGAAAGCCATGACCAACATCATAGCTTGTGATTTAAGGACTGATAACCAATGCGTTTTTCTTTGCCATGCCATGCAAGTTAATTAATACGCTTGCACATGATCTTGTACACGCTTTTCAAATGATTCGCTGACAGCGGAAGATCTAAGTGTGGCAGTTAGAATTGAGTGCAAACATCCCAATAATCAAGAAGGATGTTGTTGAGATCGATGGACGGACAAGGGTAGTAGGCACTAAGAGCTTTGCAGCACATTCGAAACATAGATAACCTCATCGAAGGTTGCAAAATGCTCAACATGTTGCTGCTATCTTCTTTGCTAGGCGCCAGAAAAACCGTCCTGGTGTCCTCGTAAAGGGAGGTGTGAAGACATACACCCCAACCCCTCAATCTATGAAGGCGATCAATAGACGTCGCAAAATCTGAAATCTACTAGTTAATGTGATCAATTTGATAGTTACATATAATTGACATAAAAGACATGTAAGGATATAATAAGGAACACAAAATGAATTTCAGGAGAAAATTCAGTAGATTAAATTCATTTCATTAGTTTTGCCTATATATGCAGTTTCTAATTTTGTTTCATTAATTTCTTCCATGTCACAGGCACTATGGAGATATTGAAGAAATAAGTGTAGAGGAGCCAATCGAAAGTAGGCCACCACTGTAAGCACACGTTACATTTTACTCACAGATGACACTCTTCCGTGTTCTAGACGGGAATATGAGAGTTAAGTTCATGACCAGGGGAAAACATCTATGGGCTCGACAGTATGTGCCAAAGAAGAAGAAGAAAACTGATGTCTGATGACCTAAGCTTGATTTCATATACATTCAAGAACATTTTATGCCAAGCATTCTGGAAGCATACTTGAATAGAATCTGCACTTGTAAGATTATTCTTGTGCAAATCTAATTCTTGTGCCTTCTGCACCTTATTACACATTTGGATCCCAGATTTATGGACATAGTTCTGATCTTCAGACGCATGACACCGTGAGGACTCAAATTTGTACTGATTAAGTATTAGAAATCCATATTGTTGGTACGAACACAATGGTGTTAATCTTTAAATCCGTTCCTGGAACTGGAATGCTAATTATTATTCTGCGGGACTCCTGGAATGCTATTGTACTCTATGGTAGTCATTGTGTGACACTAGTCAAATGTTAAGCTCCGGTTTTGTATTTTCTTTGGAAAGGATGGTACTACCTCTCGAGTCATTTTTTCCTTTTTATAAGCTGAGCTGAGCTCCTTACCGACATGGGCCGCTGCCCTTCACTCGGTAATAACCACTGCACGAGCGTCATTGATCGCTTCGGTTGCGACGGCCACCTATGCCCCTTCAGAGTCTCCCAGTGCGTGTTTGCCTGCTATAAGCTCATCGTCACGCAGCTTAGGATGCTATATTTTTCTGTTGTAAATAATGTGTGCATGGGCCTGATGTGACAGCCGCATGCACGCACGTAGTGGAGACGTGCACAGTGCACGCGCTCCTTCTTTCTCGTTGTTTCTCTCCCGGTCAGCACATATGGACGTGTGAAGGAGTCGTGGGATGGCGCGACTTCACCGGATCACAGCGAGCAGGCCGGGAGGTTAGCTAGTTAGTTGTTTTCACTCAATGTAACTAAGATAAGAGAAAGAGAAAGATAGCAGAAAAGTTGCAAGGTTTGTGCAGCCGAAAAACCACTCTCTCTCCAGTTCGTGTTCATTGTTCTCTCGCATCTCTCTCTCGGTCGCTCGTTTGGCAACCACAATTGACATCAGAGCCATGGTGTTTGATCCTTGACGGCCCGACGGTGTTTGATCCATGGCATTCATGTCAGGCGACGAGTCGGAGGAGAAGAACAAGAGCAGCACCAAGTCGCTGCCAATGATGCCACCGTCCATGGCGCCCCTGGCGCGCCTGACGGGCAACGGCAGCGGCGAGATCCGCATCATCGAGAGGGTGGTGCAGGAGAGCGAGAGCTCGTCGTCGACCATGGTGCTCACTCGCACCAACTATATCGAGTGGGCGCTCCTGATACAGGTCAAGCTATAGGTCACCGGCGTCTGGTCCGCTGTGACCGACGGTGCTGCTGACAAGCGCGATGACCGATGCGTGCTGCAGATCATCCTCACCGGGGTGCCGTCGGAGATGCTTCCGGTACTGGCGGCCAAGGACACGGCCAAGACCACCTGGGAGACTATCAAGACGCACCGCATGGGGAGCGAGAGGGCTCGCGAGGCCAAGGCGCAAGTGCGCCGCCGCGAGTTCAAGGATCTCCATTTCAAAGGCAGGGACTCTGTCGAGGACTTCGCGCTGCGGCTCACTGGCAGTGGCGGATGTACAGGGTGGCCAGGGTGGGCCGCGGCCCACCCTGGGATTCTGAGACAGGTCATATACATATACATTCTAAATGGGCCAGAAAAATAATAGCCCAATAAACAAACAGTCCATATCCAATTCCCCGACGCCCACTGCTCCCTCGCACCTGCTCGACCCCGATAGCCTCCTCCGCGCCTGCCTCGCCGTTCCTCGCCGCCGTTCACGCTCGGTGCCCCTGCCGCCGAGGAAGCTCCCAGCTCCCGCCTCTTCTCCAGCCCGCCCGCCCGGCCCTCGACCCAGCCATCCAGGCGCATCTCCCTGCGCGTGCGCCGCGCGCCTGTCCCAGCGCGCTGCTGCGCCTTGGCCAGTTGGCCCTGCCGGCTGCCGGAGTCCGGCTGCCTGCGCCCCTGGGGGCCCTGCCCTCGCCACCCTCCAAATCAGGTTGCACTGAGGTACTGAAAACAAATCCCCCAAATTCATGATTTACCCCAAATTTAAGATTTAGGATTTGCTTTTTTGCACTATGTTCTGCCTCAATTAGCTTTATTGATAGGAAGCAATACTCATAGAAAGTAGTATTCTTGCAGATTTGTTGAAGAATGAAGAGGGCAACAGACATTGTTTCTCTTTTTCAAAGAGAAGCTATGAAGATAGGGAAGAAGAAGAAGGCAGAGAATATCTCGGATGTAGCTGAAGAGCAGACACGTGAAGTTGTGTGTATGCCGGTTGTGATCGAAGAGCAAATTGCTGCTATCTTCTAAAATTTGCTGCTATTTTGTATGTCTGCTTTGAATCCCGACAACTCATTTGCTGCTTTGGATGCACAAAAGGTATGCAAACTTGCTTCTAAAATTTGTATTGCTTTCAAAATTGGTACACAAAATCTCTAACTCATTTGTTTCTTTTGATGCATACAAGGTACGAAGACTTGGTGAGTTTTATCCCAAAGACTTTTCAAGTGCCGACTTGATACACCGTGAACTACAACTTGATAACTATATTGATGACATGAGAAATGATGAGAACTTCCAAGGCCTTGGAAATCTTGTTGATCTCTCGGTTAAGCTTGTCCAAACAGGGAGACATATAGTTCATCATTTGGTGTACTTGCTTTTAAAATTGGTATTGATTCTCCCAGTGGCAACGACAAATGTTGAGAGCATTTTCTGTCATGAGTTTTGTCAACAACAAGTTGAGAAATAAGATGGGTGATAGTCTTTTGGATGATTGCCTAGTCACATACATTGACAGGGATACTTTCTCAGAGGTGAATGAAGATGACATAATTGATACCTTCATGGCAATGCAAAAATGTAGGCCAGAAAGATAGTCTTTTTGAACTTCTCAAGGTATGTGCTATGGTCCATGTACTATTCAGTCATCGGTACTATTTACTATGTATTATGCAAAACTAAGATTTAATTGAGAATTTTAGTGTGTTCGTAAGACCATATTGATTTATTTTTGTGTGCTATTGATAATTAGTTAGAATGTTCACATGTCATATTAGTTATCAAAAAAAATTAGGGCGGACCACCCTGATGTCAAATGCTAGCTCCGCCACTGCTCACTGGTCTAGTTGCTGACCTCGAGCTGTACGGCGATCCTGTGATGGAGCACAAGGCCGTCCAAAAGTTCCTCCGCGTCGTGCCGTGGAAGGAATGCCAGATGTCCATGGCGATCGAGTTCCTCATCGATCTGAAAACGATGTCCATCGAGGAGCTCGTCGGGCACTTCTCTGCGTGCGAGGACCACTACAACCTAGACGACACCACACAGTCCACCGGGCGCCTCCTGCTCATTCACGAAGAGTGGCTTGCCCGAGAGAGGCAGGGCGGTGGCGGTGGGTCATCATCAGGCGGCGGCGGCAAGAGCAAGTCGCCCGATAAGCCCAGATCTCAGGGCGGTGGAAAGTGTGCGCAGGGGAACACAGGCACGGGCGGCTGTGGCAGCAAGAAGAAAAAAGGGGAAATGTCACTACTGTGGCATACCTGGGCACTGGAAGAAGGAGTATCGCACGTGGCTCAGGGAAGAAGAGCAGAAGGGGAAGTAGGAGCAGGCAAACCTGGCCCAGCCAGGCGATGAAAATGATAAGGACCTGCCCCTGGCGGTGGTCACCACTGGCTCCACATAAGAGATCGTGGCGCCGCAGGCTGTTTTTCTCAACAAAGAGAAGGTAATCCTTGTCTCCTCTCCCACGGGCCTTTGGTACTTTGATACCGGCAACTCCAGCCACATGATCGGAGACAGGGCTATGTTCTCTATGCTCGATGACGGTGTGCACGACACCGTCAAATTCGGCGATGGGTCGGTTGTTGCCATCCGAGGGCAAGGCTCCGTAGTTTTCTGTTGACAGAGCGGAGATCAGCGAGCACTCGCAAGTGTCTTCTTCATCCCGAGCCTGCGAAGTAACATCATCTCCGTGGGGCAGCTGGATGAGGGCGGCTGCTCCATCACCATCGAGTGTGGGATCATGGCCATTCGCGACCTGGCACGGCAGATCATTGCCCGCGTCAAGAGGTTGTGCAGCTTGCTGTAAACGGAGCAGCTCACCATCGACACCCCGACCTGTCTGATGGCCCAGGGCGATGAGGCGTCATGGCGGTGGCATGGGACACCTGCATTTCCACACGCACCAGACCATGTCCACGAAGCATCTGGTGCATGGCATGCCCGTCATCGACCGGGTTGAAGAATACTGCGACGGGTGCGCTTTGGGAAAGCAGCAGCGTGCACCGTTCCCCCGAGCCACGGTGTATCGAGCAGGGCATGGGCTGGAGCTCATGCACACTGACCTTTCTGGGCCGATAGAGCCAACCACACCTGGAGGTAACAAGTATTTTTTGTTGATTGTTGATGACTGCAGTCGCTACATGTGGTTAGAGCTCATGAAGTCCAAGGACGAGGCTTTCCACCGCTTCAAAACGGTCAATGCATTGGCAAAGACGGACGACAAGTGCAAGCTGCGCGCTTTTCACCCAGATCGCGGGGAGTATAACTCCGGCGAATTCAAGGCGTACTGTGAAAAGATCGGGGTCAAACACTACACCACTGGCCCATACTCGCCCCAACAGAACAGGGTGGTGGAATGGCGGAATCAGACTGTAATGAAGACGGCAAGATATATGATGAAGAGTATGAGCCTGCCGGCATATTTCTGGGTGGAAGCGGTGAAAACTGTTGTCTACGTCCTGAACCGAGCTCCTACACGTAGCTTGGATGGTGTCACCCCATATGAGGCGTGGCACGGCCGCAAACCTAGCGTACAAGACATGCGCACCTTCTGGTGCACGGTTCATGTCAAGAAGGTCGTCCTTGGCATCACCAAATTGAGTGATCGCTTGACGCCGATGGTCTTCGTCGGCTACGAGGAGGGCTCCAAGGCTTACCGTGTGTATGATCCCGTGACTGAGAAGGTCCAGATCATGCATGATGTAGTCTTCGAGGAAGGCAGGCTGTGGACATGGTGCGCTCTGGGCACGGCGCGGACACGCCGGCACCAGCAACCATCACCTTGGTCTATACCACGGCACACGTCATGCATGAGCTTGATAGTGGCATGCCCGCGCCACTGGCTGCACCGCGGGGCGACTGCATCCCCCATGTCGACACCAGCGGTGACATTTCCCGCGGAGCTCACGCCATCGGTGAGCACGCACGGCTCACCCCAGACCGAGCTGGTGACACCTGCTGCGAGACCGGAGATCCGCTTGGCCACACCACTGACCCACGATGACAACCACGACATGGACACTGGGCCCATTTGCTATCGCCGCCTCTCCTGTGTCCTCGACGAGAATGAGGGGGAGGCCGTGCGCGAGGCAATGCAGCGCTTCCTCCTGAGCACTGAGGATCTGTCGAACGTCGACGATTCACTTGCTGACGCCACTTGGAAGGGGGCCATGGACATTGAACTGGACTCGATCACAGAGAACTCCACATGGCAGCTCTCCCATTTTCCTAAGGGACACAAGGCGATCGGGTTGAAGTGGGTATTCAAGGTGAATCGTGATCCTGACGGGAACATCATCGAACACAAGGCACGGCTGGTTGCTAAAGGCTCATAGCGTGAGGGCATGGACTTTGACGAAGTGTTCGCACCTCTGGCGCAGATGGAGACGGTACACCTCTTCCTCACCATGGATGCACACTCCGGTTGGGAGGTTCACCACATGGACGTGAAATCTGCGTTCCTGGACAGAGACCTCGCCGAGGAGGTGTATGTGGCACAGCCACCGGGGTACATTGCTGCCAGAAATGAGCATCAAGTTCTAAAACTCGAGAAGGCACTTTATGGCTTGCGACAGGCTCCGAGGGCATGGCATGCAAAACTCAACGGGACCTTGGGTGCTCTCGGGTTCGAACGAAGCCCACTTGAGCACGCGGTTTACCGGCGTGGAGATGCGCACTCCTACTTGCTGGTGGGTGTGTATGTTGTTGACTTGATTATCACCGGCACTGATAAAGCCCACAATGATCAGTTCAATAATTAGATGCATCAGCTACTTAAGATGAGCGACCTCGGCCTCCTAAGTTACTATTTGGGGATCAAGGTAGTTCAGTCCAAGGGCGCAATCACACTGTATCAGAGAAGCTATGCAGAGAAGATACTTGAAGTGGCCGAAATGGGCTGATGCAATCGCTGCCACACGCCAATGGAATGCCCGCTGAAATTGAAGAAAGAAGATAATGCCACGCTCTTTGATCTCTCTCTCTCTCTCTCTCTCTCTCTCTCTTAGTGTCATTGGCAGCTTGAGGTACTTGGTTCACACAAGGCCAGATATTGCTCAGTCCGTTGGAATTGTGAGCAGATTCATGGAGAAGCCAAGCATGAACCATTGAACAACCGTCAAGCAAATCCTCAGATACGTGCAAGGCACGCTCAACTATGGCTGCTGCTATGTACGCGGTGGCGACGATCTGCTAGGGTACAACGACAGTGATCATGCAGGGGATATTGGTGATAGGAAGAGTACTTCCGGGCAAATCTTCTTTGTTGGAAGGAATCCCATCTCTTGTACATCGCAGAAGCAGAAGGTAGTGGCAATCAGCTCTTGTGAGGCGGAGTATGTGGCAGCGGAAGCTACAACTTGTCATGGCCTGAGGCTGAGCCGATTGCTCACAGAAATGAAGGGAGAGGACCCCGAAGACATTCAAGCTTCTGGTGGACAACAAGTCGGCAATAGTATTGGCCAAAAATACAATTCATCATGACCGGAGCAAACAAATTGATGTGAAGTTTCATTTCATCTGGCAATGCATAGAAGAAGGGCAGCTCGAGGTGGATCATGTTGGCACAAACGATCAACTAGCTGATATACTCACCAAGGCCCTGGGTCATGTTCATTTTGTCGAGATGCGGCAGCGGCTTGGTGTTGAGCAAATCAGCAGTGAGCGCTGAGCTTAAGGGAGAGAATTGTTAGCCTGCTATAAGCTCATCGTCACGCGGCGTAGGATGCTCATTTTGCTGTTGTAATAATGTCTGCATGGGCCTGATGTAACAGCCGCATGCACACACGTATTGGAGGGGTTCGGCTCGTCTGCAGTAAATGTATTACTGTACGCGTGTTGTAGCGTCTAGCATCTGCCGTCTATTTTAATCGGATGGCTCTCCTTTCTCCCCCTTAATTCTATGAATAATTAGAACAAAAATCCCTATTAGTCCGGAGGAAAATCTCCCACGGTTGTACAATTGCCGCCAAACAGATAAACACTGGCGCCAATTGGAGCGAGCTGATAGTTTCTTGGCGCCAAAATCCTCCCACTCGTCATCTTCCTCCTGATGGTCCTCCTCGGAGAAAAAATGAGACCAAGGTATGCTGATCTCAACGTGTTGTTGTTGGGGAACGTAGCAGAAATTCAAAATTTTCCTACGCGTCACCAAGATCTATCTATGGAGAAACCAGCTACGAGTAGAAAGAGAGAACATCTACATACCCTTGTAGATCGCTAAGCGGAAGCGTTCAAGTGAACGGGGTTGATGGAGTCGTACTCGTCGTGATTCAGATCACCGATGATCCTAGTGCCGAACGGACGGCACCTCCGCGTTCAACACACGTACAGCTCGACGATGTCTCCCACGCCTTGATCCAGCAAGGAGAGAGGGAGAGGTTGAGGAAGACTCCATCCAGCAGCAGCACAACGGCGTGGTGGTGATGGAGGAGCGTGGCAATCCTGCAGGGCTTCGCCAAGAACCTACGGAAGAGGAGGAGGTGTCACGGGAGGGAGGGAGGCGCCAAGGGCTCAGGTATGGATGTGCTCCCTCCCCTCCACTATATATAGGGGCAAGGGAGAGGGGGGAGGCGCAGCCTTGCCCCTTACTCCAAGAAAGGGGTGCGGCCAAGAGGGGGGGGGGAGGAGTCCATCCTCCCCAAGGCACCTCGGAGGTGCCTTCCCCCTTGAGGACTCTTCCCTCTAGGGTTCCCTAGGCGCATGGGCCTCTTGGGGCTGGTGCCCTTGGCCCATGTAGGCCAAGGCGCACCCCCTACAGCCCATGTGGCCCCCCGGGGCAGGTGGCCCCACCCGGTGGGCCCCCGGGACCCTTCCGGTGGTCCCGGTACAATACCGATGACCCCGAAACTTGTCCCGATGGCCGAAACAGGACTTCCTATATATAAATCTTTACCTCCGGACCATTCCGGAACTCCTCGTGACGTCCGGGATCTCATCCGGGACTCCGAACAACATTCGGTAACCACATACAAGCTTCCTTTATAACCCTAGTGTCATCGAACCTTAAGTGTGTAGACCCTACGGGTTCGGGAGACATGCAGACATGACTGAGACGTTCTCCGGTCAATAACCAACAGCGGGATCTGGATACCCATGTTGGCTCCCACATGTTCCACGATGATCTCATCGGATGAACCACGATGTCAAGGACTCAATCGATCCCGTATACAATTCCCTTTGTCTAGCGGTATTTTACTTGCCCGAGATTCGATCGTCGGTATACCGATACCTTGTTCAATCTCGTTACCGGCAAGTCACTTTACTCGTTCCGTAACACATCATCCCGTGATCAACTCTTTGGTCACATTGCGCATATGATGATGTCCTACCGAGTGGGCCCAGAGATACCTCTCCGTTTACACGGAGTGACAAATCCAAGTCTCGATCCGCATAAAACAATAGATACTTTCGGAGATACCTGTAGTGCACCTTTATAGTCACCCAGTTACGTTGTGACGTTTGATACACCCAAAGCACTCCTACGGTATCCAGGAGTTACACGATCTCATGGTCAAAGGAAGAGATACTTGACATTGGCAAAGCTCTAGCAAACGAACTACACGATCTTTGTGCTATCCTTAGGATTGGGTCTTGTCCATCACATCATTCTCCTAATGATGTGATCCCGTTATCAACGACATCCAATGTCCATAGCCAGGAAACCATGACTATCTGTTGATCACAACGAGCTAGTCAACTAGAGGCTCACTAGGACATATTGTGGTCTATGTATTCACACGTGTATTACGATTTCCGGATAATACAGTTATAGCATGAATAAAGACAATTATCATGAACAAGGAAATATAATAATAATACTTTTATTATTGCCTCTAGGGCATATTTCCAACAGTCTCCCACTTGCACTAGAGTCAATAATCTAGTTCACATCGCCATGTGATTAACACTCACAGGTCACATCGCCATGTGACTAATACCCAAGAGTTTACTAGAGTCAGTAGTCTAGTTCACATCACTATGTGATTGACACTCAATGAGTTTTATGTTTGATCATGTTGCTTGTGAGAGAGGTTTTAGTCAATGGGTCTGAACCTTTCAGATCCGTGTGTGCTTTACAAATCTCTATGTCATCTCCTAGATGCAGCTACCACGCTCTATTTGGAGCTATTCCAAATAACTGTTCTACTTGGAGCTATTCAAAATTGTTGCTCCATTATATGTATCCGGTCTCTCTACTCAGAGCTATCCGGATAGGTGTTAAGCTTGCATCGTCGTAACTCTTTACGTCGAACTCTTTATCACCTCCATAACCGAGAAAATTCCTTAGTCCACTAGTTACTAAGGATAACTTTGACCGCTGTCCTGTGAGCCATTCTTGGATCACTCTTGTACCCCTTGACTGACTCATGGCAAGGCACACTTCATGTGCGGTACACAGCATAGCATACTGAAGAGCCTACGTCTTAAGCATAGGGGACGACCTTCGTCCTTTCTCTCTATTCTGCCGTGGTCGAGCTTTAAGTCTTAACTTCGTACCTTACAACTCAGGCAAGAACTCCTTCTTTGACTGGTCCATCTTGAACACCTTCAAGATCATGTCAAGGTATGTGCTCATTTGAAAGTACCATTAAGCGTTTTGATCTATCCTTATAGATCTTGATGCTCAATGCTCAAGTAGCTTAATCCAGGTTTTCTATTGAAAAACACATTTCAAATAACCCTATATGCTTTCCAGAAATTCTACATCATTTCTGATCAACAATATGTCAACAACATATACTCATCAGAAATTCTATAGTGCTCCCACTCACTTCTTTGGAAATACAAGTTTCTCATAAACTTTGTATACACCAAAATCTTTGATCATCTCATCAAAGCGCACATTCCAACTCCGAGATGCTTACTCCAGTCCTTAGAAGGATTGCTGGAGCTTTGCATACTTATTAGCATCTTTCGGGATTGACAAAACCTTCCGGTTGTATCACATACAACCTTTCCTCAATAAAATCGTCGAGGAAACAATGTTTTGACATCCTATCTGCAAGATTTCATAAATAATGCAGTAATCGCTAATATAATTCCAACAGACTCTTAGTATCGCTACGAGTGAGAAAATCTCATCGTAGTCAACTCCTTGAACTTGTCGGAAAACATCTTAACGACAAGTCGAGCTTTCTTAATGGTGACATTTACCATCATTGTCCGTCTTCCTTTTGAAATCCATCTGTACTCATTAGCCTTACGACCATCGAGCCGTTCTGCCAAAGTCTACACTCTGTTTTCATACATGGATCCTCTCTCGGATTTTATGGCCTCAAGCCATTTATCGGAATCCGGGCCCACCATCGCTTCTCCATAGCTCGTAGGTTCATTGTTGTCTAGCAACATGACCTTCAAGACAGGATTACGTACCACGCTGAAGTAGTACGCATCCTTGTCATCCTACGAGGTTTGGGAGTGACTTGATCCGAAGTTTCATGATCAATATCATAAGCTTCCACTTCAATTGGTGTAGGTGCCACAGGAACAACTCCCTGTGCCCTGTCACATACTAGTTGAAGAGACGGTTCAATAACCTCATCAAGTCTCCACCATCCTCCCACTCAATTCTTTCGAGAGAAACTTTTCCTCGAGAAAGGACCCGATTCTAGAAACAATCCATATTGCTTTCGGATCTGAATTAGGAGGTATACCCAACTGTTTTGGGTTTCCTATGAAGATGCATTTTATCCGCTTTGGGTTCGAGCTTATCAACCTGAAACTTTTTCATATAAGCGTCGCAGCCCCAAACTTTTAAGAAACGACAACTTAGGTTTCTCTAAACCATAATTCATACGGTGTCATCTCATCGGAATTACGTGGTGCCCTATTTAAAGTGAATGTGGTTGTCTCTAATGCCTAACCCATGAACGATAGTGGTAATTCGATAAGAGACATCATGGTACGCACCATATCCAATAGGGTGCAACTATGATGTTCGGACACACCATCACATTACTGTGTTCCAGGCGGTATTAATTGCGAAATAATTTCCACAATGTCTTAATTGTGTGCCAAAACTCGTAACTCAGATATTCATCTCTATGATCATATCATAGACATTTTATCCTCTTGTCACAATGATCTGCTACTTCACTCTGAAATTACTTGAACCATTCAATAATTCAGACTTGTGTTTCATCAAGTAAATATTCTCAACATCTACTCGAATCATCTGTGAAGTAAGAACATAACGATATTCACTGCATACCTCAGCATTTATTGGACTGCACACATCAAAATGTGTTACTTCCAACAAGTTGCTATCTTGTTCCATCTTACTGAAAACGAGGCTTTTCAGTCATCTTGCCCATGTGGTATGATTTGCATATCTCAAGTGGTTCAAAATCAAGTGAGTCCAAATGATCCATCTATATGGAGTTTCTTCATGCCTATACACCAATGGACATGGTTTGCATGTCTCAAACTTTTCAAAAACGAGTGAGTCCAAAGATCCATCAACATGGAGCTTCTTCATGCGTTTTACACCAATATGACTTACATGGCAGTGCCACAAGTAAGTGGTACTATCATTACTATCTTATATCTTTTGGCATGAAAATGTGTATCACTACGATCGAGATCCAATAAACCATTTATTTAGGTGCAAGACCATCGAAGGTATTATTCAAATAAATAGAGTAACCATTATTCTCCTTAAATGAATAACCGTATTGCGATAGACATAATCCAGTCATGTCTATGCTCAACGCAAACACCAATCTCGGTGGTAGAGGGAGCGTGCGATGCTTGATCACATCAACCTTGGAAACACTTCCAACACATATCGTCAGCTCACCTTTAGCTAGTCTCCTTTTATTTCGTAGCTTTTTTTTATTTTGAGTTACTAACACTTAGCAACTGAACCGGTATCTTAATACCCTGGTGCTACTAGGAGTACTAGTAAAGTACACATTAACATAATGTATATCCAATATACGTCTATCGACCTTGCCAGCCTTCTCATCCACCAAGTATCTAGGGTAATCTTGCTCCAGTGGTTGTTCCCCTTATTACAGAAGCACTTAGTCTCGGGTTTGGGTTTAACCTCGGGTTTGTTCATTAGAGCAGCAGCTGATTTGTCGTTTCATGAAGTATCCCTTCTTGCCCTTGCCCTTCTTGAAACTAGTGGTTTTACTAACCATCAACGATTGATGATCCCTTTTGATTTCTACTTTCGCGGAGTCAAACATCGCGAATATCTCAAGGATCATCATATATGTCCTTGATTTATTATAGTTCATCATGAAGCTCTAGCAGCTTGGTGGTAATGACTTCGGAGGAACTATCACTATTTCATCTGGAAGATCAACTCCCACTTGATTCAAGTGATTGTTGCACTCAGACAATCTGAGCACAAGCTCAACAATTGAGCTTCTCTCCTTAGTTTGCAGGCTAAGAAAATCGTCGGAGGTCTTATACCTCTTGACGTGGGCACGAGCCTGAAATCCCAATTTCAGCCCTCGAAACATCTCATATGTTCCGTGACATTTCGAAAACGTCTTTGGTGCCTCTACTTAAACCATTTAACTGAACTATCACGTAGTTATCAAAACGTGTATGTTCGATGTTCGAAACATCCACAAACGACGTTTGGGGTTCAGCACACTAAGCGGTGCATTAAGGACATAAGCTTTCTACTGATCGCATAATCGCTACTGTCAACTTTCAACTATATTTTCTCTAGGAACATATCTAAAACAGTAGAACTAAAGCGCGAGCTACGACATAATTTGCAAAAAGGTCTTTTGACTATGTTCAAGATAATTAAGTTCATCTTATGAACTCCCACTTAGATAGACATCCCTCTGGTCATCTAAGTGATCACATGATCCGAGTCAACTAGGCCGTGTCCGATCATCACGTGAGATGGACTAGTCATCATCGGTGAACATCTTCATGTTGATCGTATCTACTATACGACTCATGCTCGACCTTTCGGTCTCCGTGTTCCGAGGCCATGTCTGTACATGCTAGGCTCGTCAAGTAAACCCTAAGTGTTTTCGCTGTGTAAAACTGTCTTACACCCGTTGTATGTGAACGTAAGAATCCATCACACCCGATCATCACGTGGTGCTTAGAAGCGATGAACTGTAGCAACGGTGCACAGTTAGGGGAGAACACTTCTTGAAATTTTGTAAGGGATCATCTTATTTACTACCGTCGTCCTAAGTAAACAAGATGCATAATCATAATAAACATCACATGCAATTATATAGTTGTGACATGATATGGCCAATATCATATAGCTCCATTGATCTTCATCTTCGGGGCTCCATGATCATCTTGTCACCGGCTTGACACCATGATCTCCATCATCATGATCTCCATCATCGTGTCTTCATGAAGTTGTCACGCCAATGACTACTTCTACTTCTATGACTAACGCGTTTAGCAATAAAGAAAAGTAGTTTACATGGCGTTCTTTAATGACACGCAGGTCATAATAATAAATAAAGACAACTCCTATGGCTCCTGCCGGTTGTCATACTCATCGACATGCAAGTCGTGAATCCTATTACAAGAACATGATCAATCTCATACATCACATATATCATTCATCACATCCTTTTGGCCATATCACATCACATAGCATACCCTGCAAAAACAAGTTAGACGTCCTCTAATTGTTGTTGCATGTTTTACGTGGCTGCTATGGGTTTCTAGCAAGAACGTTTCTTACCTACGCAAAACCACAACGTGATATGCCAATTGCTATTTACCCTTCATAAGGACCCTTTTCATCGAATCCGTTCCGACTAAAGTGGGAGAGACTGGCACCCGCTAGCCACCTTATGCACCAAGTGCATGTCAATCGGTGGAACCTGTCTCATGTAAGAGTACGTGTAAGGTCGGTCCGGGCCGCTTCATCCCACAATACCGTCGAAACAAGATTGGACTAGTAACGGTAAGCATATTGAACAACATCAACGCCCACAACTACTTTGTGTTCTACTCGTGCAAAGAATCTACGCAATAGACCTAGCTCTGATACCACTGTTGGGGAACGTAGCAGAAATTCAAAATTTTCCTACGCGTCACAAAGATCTATCTATGGAGAAACCAGCTACGAGTAGAAAGAGAGAACATCTACATACCCTTGTAGATCGCTAAGCGGAAGCGTTCAAGTGAACGGGGTTGATCGAGTCGTACTCGTCGTGATTCAGATCACCGATGATCCTAGTGCCGAACGGACGGCACCTCCGCGTTCAACACACGTACAGCTCGACGATGTCTCCCACGCCTTGATCCAGCAAGGAGAGAGGGAGAGGTTGAGGACGACTCCATCCAGCAGCAGCACAACAGCGTGGTGGTGATGGAGGAGCGTGGCAATCCTGCAGGGCTTCGCCAAGCACCTACGGGAGAGGAGGAGGTGTCACGGGAGGGAGGGAGGCGCCAAGGGCTCAGGTATGGATGCCCTCCCTCCCCTCCACTATATATAGGGGCAAGGGAGAGGGGGAGGCGCAGCCTTGCCCCTTACTCCAAGAAAGGGGTGCGGCCAAGAGGGGGGGGAGGAGTCCATCCTCCCCAAGGCACCTCGGAGGTGCCTTCCCCCTTGAGGACTCTTCCCTCTAGGGTTCCCTAGGCGCATGGGCCTCTTAGGGCTGGTGCCCTTGGCCCATGTAGGCCAAGGCGCACCCCCTACAGCCCATGTGGCCCCCCGGGGCAGGTGGCCCCACCCGGTGGGCCCCCGGGACCCTTCCGGTGGTCCCGGTACAATACCGATGACCCCGAAACTTGTCCCGATGGCCGAAACAGGACTTCCTATATATAAATCTTTACCTCCGGACCATTCCGGAACTCCTCGTGACGTCCGGGATCTCATCCAGGACTCCGAACAACATTCGGTAACCACATACAAGCTTCCTTTATAACCCTAGCGTCATCGAACCTTAAGTGTGTAGACCCTACGGGTTCGGGAGACATGCAGACATGACCGAGACGTTCTCTGGTCAATAACCAACAGCGGGATCTGGATACCCATGTTGGCCCCCACATGTTCCACGATGATCTCATCGGATGAACCACGATGTCAAGGACTCAATCGATCCCGTATACAATTCCCTTTGTCTAGCGGTATTTTACTTGCCCGAGATTCGATCGTCGGTATACCGATACCTTGTTCAATCTCGTTACCGGCAAGTCACTTTACTCGTTCCGTAACACATCATCCCGTGATCAACTCCTTGGTCACATTGCGCATATGATGATGTCCTACCGAGTGGGCCCAGAGATACCTCTTCGTTTACACGGAGTGACAAATCCCAGTCTCGATCCGCATAAAACAATAGATACTTTCGGAGATACCTGTAGTGCACCTTTATAGTCACCCAGTTATGTTGTGACGTTTGATACACCCAAAGCACTCCTACGGTATCCAGGAGTTACACGATCTCATGGTCAAAGGAAGAGATACTTGACATTGGCAAAGCTCTAGCAAACGAACTACACGATCTTTGTGCTATGCTTAGGATTGGGTCTTGTCCATCACATCATTCTCCTAATGATGTGATCCCGTTATCAACGACATCCAATGTCCATAGCCAGGAAACCATGACTCTCTGTTGATCACAACGAGCTAGTCAACTAGAGGCTCACTAGGGACATATTGTGGTCTATGTATTCACACGTGTATTACGATTTCCGGATAATACAGTTATAGCATGAATAAAGACAATTATCATGAACAAGGAAATATAATAATAATACTTTTATTATTGCCTCTAGGGCATATTTCCAACAGTTGTAGAGATCTCGCTTCTGCTGAACTAATGCTGTGGCCAATCAGAACGTGTTGACAATCTCCTTGGCGCCTCCTCCTGCTCGTCTTCCTTGTTCCTCCAATCGTCTTCCTTGTTCCTCCCGATCGTCCTCCCTAGCAAGAATAAGACCAAGGTACGTTGGTGTGTGCCTGTTGTAGATGATTTCCCGTTTACCTTACTTTTGTCCTGATCGTCCTCCTTGTAGCTAGGACAAGAACAAGATATATTGAGTTGTAGATGATATACGGGTGCCTGTGATATAGATGGTAGCAACAAAAATAAAGATGTCAATCTAAAAGTATATGACATATGTTTCGATTGTATTCATGTTGGCAGCAACAAAGATCTCATGAACTGAGTTTGCTAACATAGATTATAAAAGAAAAAACACAAAGTGTAATGGAGAATACGATTAACTCCACCAACGAAGGTTCTAACAGGTACCAATAATTTTGTTAAATTCTTATTAGGCTATGTCATCTTATGATTGTAGTGTAAGAAGAGAAACAAATAAGTTATGCTTAATTTGTGCAGGACAATTGTGGTTCCTAGTAGGATGCCTCGGATTGGTATGAAGTTTAATTCCACAAAAGAGGCTAGGAACTTTTGGACATGTTATGGAGGTCATACTGGTTTTGATGTAAGGGTAAATTATGAAAACAAGAGCAAACTTGATGGAGTAATCACTTCTACAAGATATGTCTGTTATAATGAAGGCTACAGAAGAAAAGACAAAAGGGATAATAATACAAAGCGTCCTCGTGCAGAAACAAGGACCGGCTGCAATGTTCGAATGGGAATCACTATAGACCGAGAAGCAGAAAATTATGAGGTGCATGAGTTAGTTGTTGAACACAACCATGTCTTGCAATTACCTGGGACAAGCCACTTGATGCCGTCACAATGGAAGATTTCGGCCTTGCAAGCATTCAAAATTGAAACAACGGATGATTCGGGAATTGTACCTAAAAGAGCCCATCAGTTAGCAAGTCGACAAGTTGGTGCTCCACTGAACCTTGGCTACACATGTCGTGATCGCAAGAACCACTTGTGAACCAGGCGTCAAAGGGACTTGATGTATGGTGAGCTGGAAGTATGCTTAAGCACTTTAGAGATAAAAAGAATGAGAATCCTGCATTTGAATATGATATGCAACTAGATTGCGATTAACAAATAGCGAATCTTTTGGGCTGATGCAAAGATGATCATTGACTATGCTCATTTCGGTGATGTTGTTACTTTCGATAGAACATTTGGGACAAACAAAGAGTACAGACCCTTCGGTGTGTTTGTTGGATTCAACATTTTAGAGAAATGGTCATTTTTGGTGCTGCACTTTTATATGATGAGACATTTGAATCATTCAAATGGTTGTTCAACACATTCCTATCATTGCATAACAAGAAGCAACCTAGAACAGTCTTTACTGATCAAGATGTAGCAATGGGTAATGCAGTTCAGGCAGTATTTACCGAAGCATGGCATGGATTATGCACTTTTCACATAATGCAAAATGCCATTAGGCAGTTACCTCATAAGAAAAAAGACGAGGAGGGACCAAATGTACTTGCTGATTTCAGTGCTTGCATGTACAAGTATGAGGAAGAGGAAGCCTTTGTAGAAGCTTTCAATGCCATCAGAAGCAATGTGGATACACAAACTTGGTTGGACAGGATCTACAAAGTAGAAGAGAAATGGGCAAGATGTTACATGACGAATGCTTACACTATAGGCATGACAAGCACACAATTAAGTGAGAGCTTGAACAGTGACTTGAAAGACCATCTAAAGCCTGGTCTTGACATCCTTCGGTTTTTCAAGCATGTAGAGAGGGTTGTGCAAGAGAAAAGAGATAACGAGGTAAATGAGGAATATGAGTCTAGGAAAAAATTACCTAGAGTCAGAATGAGGACTCCTATGGTAATACAAGTGAGCAAGGTTTACACGCTACGCATATTTGACGATTTTCAGAATGAATACGAAAGATCTATCTCAGCATACATCAAGACATCGATAGAACACAATGCATATATTGTTGCAATTGCAAGTCTTGACCCAAAATTCACATATGAAGAAGAGTGCAAAGTTGTAGTTGACCATGAAGAGCAAAAAAATTCTGCGATTGTGGGAAATTTGAAAGAGTTGGTATATTGTGTAGTCATGCTTTGAAAGCACTTGATGTCATGAATATTAAGTACCTTCAAGGCCACTATATTTTGAAGCGATGGACTCGAGAAGCGCGAAGCGGCACTATACAAAACAGCCATGGAAACATTGTTTTGGAAGATCCTAGATCAGAAGGCAGACAACAATTTAAGTTTTTCATGCACGAGTTCCTTGGCATAGCTTCACAAGCAGTTACATTAGAAGAGTGTATCAAACTAGTAGATGATGATTTGAAGAATCTTAGGAAGCAAGTTGAAGAGAAAGCTCGTACTACTACGTGCAGAACTGAAGATATATGTAAAGAACCAGACGATTTTTTAAAGGATGCTTGCCTAAAGAAAAAGGAAATTCCAAAGAAAAATTCAAGAAGTACGAAATCATGGCTTGACAATCAGCACCCAAATAAAAAGAAGAAGGAGACAACTAAAGCGGTACCCAAAAATCAAAATCATTCTGTAAATCTCTCGCACATGTCTAACCGGACTACTTATTAAATAGAGTAATATAGTAACCACTCAACTAACATTGGTTTTGTTTTGTTTTTATTTTTGCATAGGGAGGAAATAATGACATTTCAGTAGCACAGTACCAAGCACCTATAGAGCAAATGGCTTGAACAAATGCAAATGGTTTGCAAGAATATGGGTACTATGCTCGTTTACTGACGGTATTTCCACTTACCATGTCTAAACTTCATTGTTAAGAAATATGATACTTCATATAATCAGTTATATATCCCTTAATTTGCAGAGTGAAGCCGATGATCTTTGGAACTTACAAAACTATCATGGGATAGGTTGATGAATATGTGTTATTTTGTCTTGCTAGATCGACAGATTATGCAGAAATATCTGAATCAGCACACGTGAGACCCAATATGTTGAGTGCTCATTATTTCACTTCAATCAGTTTAGTCTCAGTTCACTCCTAGTTTTCGAAGATAGAACAATCAGTTTAATTTCGGTTTACTACAACAATGATCTGTTGATTACTTATCACTTCTAAATATTCTAGTGAGATGGTTACAACTATGTACCACAATAGGTTTTTATCTCTCCATGTACGGTGTACAATGAGATACAACATGGACTGCTAGTGGCACTATTTGATCATCAGCACAAACACTAATTCTTCAGCTAGTGATCTGAATAATTGGACAGAGATGCAAGTGACCACTATCACAACATAACTGTAATGAAACTCGGCACACATGCATGTACTCTCTACTGGCTATTGACTAACCATATTGCCATGATGAAAGATTAATAGATGGTCAAACAAGCACATGCTCTCGAACTAATGATGAAAAAATGAATAAATTAGTTCTAAGTAACACCAAGTAATTCACCTTGGGTTTTGGTAGTGGGGCTTCGCCAGGCAGGAGGGCGCCAAGGTCGACCGTGCTGCTCTGAGACATCGCCGTTGTCCTATTCCAGGTCGACCTCCTCGGGGGAGACTCCAGCTTGCTATTGTTGTCAGGCTCGTCGATCTCATCGTTGCTCTGCTACTTGTGTAGTTCGCCGTGTCCCTGCTACTAGCAGCAGAGACGTGTGGCGGTGCAGCAGTGGCGTATTCGGCCGGCTCCCGCAGCAGTGCACTCTCCGGCCATCCCTTGCAGCAGCCGGTAGAAGCCATGGGGCATGGCCGCAAAAGGATGGATAAGAAGCAGCGCGCAGAGAGGCAGGGCTATAGAGGGAGGCCATCGCTAGAGTAGTTCAGATCAAGCGAATTTGGCCGGAGCAACGCAGTGTACCTGGATTTCGCTCGCCCGCAGCAGTGTTGTGGATTGGGGAAAGACTGTGGCCGAGCTTATCTAGAGGAAAGAGATAAGACAGAGAGAGAGAGAGTGGCGAATGGTGTGGCCATGTGGGTCTGTTTTAGTTTTCTTTACTTTTTTATATAAGCCCAGCGATTCTTGGTTGGAGCCATCCGATTAAAATAGACGGCAGATGCTAGACGCTACAGTATGCGTAAAGTAATACATGTACTGCAGAGGAGCCGAACTCGTAGTGGAGGGGTTCGGCTCCTCTGTAGTACATGTATTACTGAACGCGTGCTGTAGCGTCTAGCAACTGCCGTCTATTTTAATCGGATGGCTGTCCTTTCTCCCGCCTTAATTCTATGAATAATTAGAACAAAAATCCCTATTAGTCCGGAGGAAAATCTCCCATGGTTGTACAATTGCCGCCAAACAGATAAACGCTGGCGCCAAACGGAGCGAGCTAATAGTTTCTTGGAGCGAAAATCCTCCCACTCGTCCTCTTTCTCCTGATGGTCCTCCTCGGAGAAAAAATGAGACCAAGGTATGCTGATCTGAACGTGTTGTAGAGATCTCGCTTCTGCTGAACTAACGCTGTGGCCAATCAGAACGTGTTGATGATCTCCTGGGCGCCTCCTCCTGCTCATCTTCGTTGTTCCTCCCACTCGTCTTCCGTGTTCGTCCCGATCGTCCTCCCTAGCAAGAACAAGACCAAGGTACGTTGATGTGTGCCTGTTGTAGATGATTTCCCGTTAACCTTACTTTTATACTGATCATCCTCCTTGTAGCTAGAACAAGAGCAAGATATATTGAGTTGTAGATGATATACGGGTGCCTGTGATATAGATGGTAGCAACAAAAATAAAGACGTCAATCTGAAAGTATATGACATATGTTTCGATTGTATTCATGTTGGCAGCAACAAAGATCTCATGGACTGAGTTTGCGATCATGGATTATAAAAGAAAAAACACAAAGTGTAATGGAGAATACGATTAACTCCACCAACGAAGGTTCTAACAGGTACCAATAGTTTTTGTTAAATTCTTATTAGGCCATGTCATCTAATGATTGTAGTGTAAGAAGAGAAACAAATAAGTTATGCTTAATTTGTGTAGGACAATTGTGGTTCCTAGTTGGATGCCTCATATTGGTATGAAGTTTAATTCCACAAAAGAGGCTTGGATCTTTTGGACATGTTATGGAGGTCATACTGGTTTTGATGCAAGGGTAAATTATGAAAACAAGAGCAAACTTGATGGAGTAATCACTTCTGCAAGATATGTCTGTTCTAATGAAGGCTACAGAAGAAAAGACAAAAGGGATAATGATACAAAGCGTCCTCGTGCAGAAACAAGGACCGGCTGCAATGTTCGAATGGGAATCACTATAGACCGAGAAGCAAAATATTATGAGGTGCATGAGTTAGTTGTTGAACACAACCATGGCTTGCAATTACTTGGGACAAGCCACTTGATGCCGTCACAATGGAAGATTTCGGCCTTGCAAGCATTTGAAATTGAAACAGCGGATGATTCGGGAATTGTACCTAAAAGAGCCCATGAGTTAGGAAGTCGAAAAGTTGGTGGGCCACTGAACCTTGGCTACACATGTCGTGATCGCAAGAACCACTTGCGAACCAGGCGTCAAAGGGACTTGATGTATGGTGAAGCTGGAAGTATGCTTAAGTACTTTAGAGATAAAAATAATGAGAATCCTGCATTTGAATATGATATGCAACTAGATTGCGATGAACAAATAGCGAATATCTTTTGGGCTGATGCAAAGATGATCATTGAGTATGCTCATTTTGGTGATGTTGTTACTTTCGATACAACATTTGGGACAAACAAAGAGTACAGACCCTTCGGTGTTATTGTTGGATTCAACCATTTTAGAGAAACTGTCATTTTTGGTGCTGCACTTTTATATGATGAGACATTTGAATCATTCAAATGGTTGTTCAACACAATCCTATCATTGCATAACAAGAAGCAACCTAGAACAGTCTTTACTGATCTAGATGTAGCAATGGGTAATGCAGTTCAGGCGATATTTACCAAAGCATGGCATGGATTATGCACTTTTCACATAATGCAAAATGCCATTAGGCACTTACCTCATAAAAAAAGACGATGAGGGACCAAATGTACTTGCTGATTTAGTGCTTGCATGTACAAGTATGAGGAAGAGGAAGCCTTTGTAGAAGCTTTTAATGCCATCAGAAGCAATGTGGATACACAAACTTAGTTGGACAGCATCTACAAAGTAGAAGAGAAATGGGCAAGATGTTACATGAGGAATGCTTACACTATAGGCATGAGAAGCACACAATTAAGTGAGATCTTGAACAGTGACTTGAAAGATCATCTAAAGTCTGATCTTGACATCGTTCGGTTTTTCAAGCACGTAGAGAGGGTTGTGCAAGAGAAAAGAGATAACAAGGTAAATGAGGAATATGAGTCTAGGAAAAAATTACCTAGAGTCAGAATGAGGACTCCTATGGTAATACAAGTGAGCAAGGTTTACACACCACGCATATTTGAAGATTTTCAGAATGAATACGAAAGATCTATCTCAGCATACATCAAGCCATCGATAGAACACAATGCATATATTGTTGCAACTGCAAGTCTTGACCCAGAATTCACATATGAAGAAGAGTGCAAAGTTGTAATTGATTATGAAGAGCAAAAAGTTTTCTGCGATTATGGGCAATTTGAAAGAGTTGGTATATTGTGTAGTCATGCTTTGAAAGCACTTGATGTCCTGAATATTAAGTACCTTCCAGGTCACTATATTTTGAAGTGATGGACTCGAGAAGCGCGAAGCGGCACTATACAAAACAGCCATGGAAACATTTTTTTGGAAGATCCTAGATCAGAAGGCAGACAACATTTGAAGTTTTTCATGCACGAGTTCCTTGGCATAGCTTCACAAGCAGTTACATCAGAACAGTGTATCAAACTAGTAGATGATGCTTTGAAGAATCTTAGGAAGCAAGTTGAAGAGAAAGCTCGTACTACTACGTTCATAACTGAAGATATATCTAAAGAACCAGACGATTGTTTAAAGGATGCTTGCCTAAAGAAAAAGGAAATTCCAAAGAAAAATTCAAGAAGAAAGAAATCATGGCTTGACAATCAGCACCCAAATAAAAAGAAGAAGGAGACAACTAAAGCGGTACCCAAAAATCAAAATCATTCTGTAAATCTCTTGCACATGTCTAAATGGACTACTTATTAAATAGAGTAATATAGTAACAACTCAACTAACATTGGTTTTGTTTTGTTTTTATTTTTGCATAGGGAGGAAATAATGAAATTTCAGTAACACAATACCAAGAACCTATAGAGCAAATGGCTTGAACAAATGCAAATGGTTTGCAAGAATATGGGTACTATGCTCGTTTACTGACGGTATTTCCACTTACCATGTCTAAACTTCATTGTTAGCAATATGGTACTTCATATAATCAGTTATATATCCCTTAATTTGCAGAGTGAAGCCGATGATCTTTGGAAGTTACAAAACTATCATGGGATAGGTTGATGAATATGTGCTATTTTGTCTTGCTAGATCGACAGATTATGTAGAAGGAATATCTGAATCAGCACACGTGGGACCCAATCTGTTGAGTGCTCATTATTTCACTGCAGTCAGTTTAGTCTCAGTTCACTCCTAGTTTCCGAAGACAGAGCAATCAGTTTAATTTCGGTTTACTACAACAATGATATGTTGATTACTTATCACTTTTAAATATTCTAGTGAGATGGTTACAACTATGTACCACAATAGGTTTTTATATCTCCGTGTACGGTGTACAATCAGATACAACATGGACTGCTAGTGGCACTATTTGATCATCAGCACAAGCACTAATTCTTCAGCTAGTGATCTGAATAATTGGACAGAGACGCAAGTGACCACTGTCACAACATAACTGTAATTAAACTCAACACACATGCGTGTACTCTCTACTGGCTATTGACTAACCATATTGCCATGATGAAAGATTAATTGATGGTCAAACAAGCACATGCTCTCAAACTAATGATTAAAAAAATGAATAAATTAGTTCTAAGTAACACCAAGTAATTCACCTTGAGTTTTGCTAGTGGGGCTTCACCGGGCAGGAGGGCGCCGAGGTCGACCGTGCTGCTCTGAGACATCGTTGTCGTCCTATTCCTGGTTGAGCTCGACAGGGGAGACTCCAGCTTGCCGTTGTCGTCAGGGCTCGTTGATCTCATTGTTGCTCTGTTGCTTGTGTAGTTCGCTGTCTCCCTGCTACTAGCAGCAGAGACGTATGGCAGTGCAACAGCGGCGTATTCGGTCGGCTCCCGCAGCAGTGCACTCTCCGGCCATCCCTTGCAGCAGCCGGTAGAAGCCATGGCGCATGGCCGCACAGGGATGGATAAGAAGCAGTGCGCAGAGAGGCAGGAATATAGAGGGAGGCCATTGCCAGAGTAGTTCAAGGAGAGCGAATTTGGCCACATGAGCATAGTGTACCTAGATTTCGCTCGGCCGGAGCAGTGTTGTGGATTGGGGAAAAACTGTGGCCGAGCTTCTCTAGAGGAAAGAGATAAGACAGAGAGAGAGAGAGTGGAGAATGGTGTGGCCATGTGGGTCTGTTTTAGTTTTCTTTAATTTTTTATATAAGCCTAGCGATTCTTGGTTGGAGCCATCCAATTAAAATAGACGGCAGATGCTAGACGCTATAGTATGCGTACAGTAATACCTGTACTGCAGAGGAGCCGGACCCGTAGTGGAGGGGTTTGGCTCCTCTGCAGTAAAGGTATTACTGTACGCGTGATGTAGCATCTAGCATCTACCGTCTATTTTAATCGGATGGCTCTCCTTTCTCCCCCCTTAATTCTATGAATAATTAGAACAAAAACCCCTATTAGTCCAGAGGAAAATCTCCCACGGTTGTACAATTGCCGCCAAACAGATAAACGCTAGAGCCAAACAGAGCGAGCTGATAGTTTCTCGGCGCCAAAATCCTGCCACTCGTCCTCTTCCTCCTGATGGTCCTTCTCCGAGAAAAAACGAGACCAACGTATGCTGATATGAACGTGTTGTAGAGATCTCGCTTCTGCTGAACTAACGTTGTGGCCAATCAGAACATGTTGACAATCTCCTCGGCGCCTCCTCCTGGTCGTCTTCGTTGTTCCTCCCACTCGTCTTCCTTGTTCCTCCCGATCATCCTCCCTAGCAAGAACAAGACCAAGGTACGTTGGTGTGTGCCTGTTGTAGATGATTTCCCGTTTACCTTACTTTTGTCCTGATCGTCCTCCTTGTAGCTAGGACAAGAACAAGATATATTGAGTTGTAGATGATGTACGGGTGCCTGTGATACAGATGGTAGGAAGAAAAATAAAGACGTCAATCTAAAAGTATATGACATATGTTTCGGTTGTATTCATGTTGGCAGCAACAAAGATCTCATGGACTGAGTTTGCTATCATGGATTATAAAATAAAAAACAAAAAGTGTAATGGAGAATACGATTAACTCCACCAACGAAGGTTTGATGTCTACTGCACAACCTTTTTCTTGTAGACGTTGTTGGGCCTGCAAGTGCACATGTTTGTAGGACAGTAGCAAATTTCCCTCAAGTGGATGACCTAAGGTTTATCAATCCGTTGGAGGCGTAGGATGAAGATGGTCTCTCTCAAACAACCCTGCAACCAAATAACAAAGAGTCTCTTGTGTCCCCAACACACCCAATACAATGATAAATTGTATAGGTGCACTAGTTCGGCGAAGAGATGAAGATACAAGTGCAAAATAGATGGTAGATAAAGGTATTTGTAATCTGAAATAATAAAAATAGCAAGGTAACTAATGATAAAAGTGAGCGTAAACGGTATTGTAATGATAGGAAACAAGGCCTAGAGTTCATACTTTCACTAGTGCAAGTTCTCTCAACAATAATAACATAGATAGATCATATAACAAGCCCTCAACTTGCAACAAAGAGTCACTCCAAAGCAACTAATAGGGGAGAACAAACATAAAGATTATGGTAGGGTACGAAACCACCTCAAAGTTATTCTTTCGGATCGATCTATAAAAGAGTTCGTACTAGAATAACACCTTAAGACACAAATCAACCAAAACCCTAATGTCACCTAGATACCCCATTGTCACCTCAAGTATCCGTGGGCATGATTATACGATATACACCACACAATCTCAGATTCATCCAACCAACATAAAAGTACTTCAAAGAGTGCCCCAAAGCTACTACCGGAGAGTCAAGAACGTGTGACAGCCCCTATGCATAGGTTCCAATGTTATGAAACCCGCAAGTTGATCACCAAAACATACATCAAGTGGCACATCATATCCCATTGTCACCATAGATAATCACGGCAAGACATACATCAAGTGTTCTCATAAAGACTCAATCCAATAAGATAACTTCAAAGGGGAAACTCAATTCATCACAAGAGAGTAGAGGGGGAGAAACATCATATGATCCAACTACAATAGCAAAGCTCGGGATACATCAAGATCGTGCCATAGAGGAAACACGAGAGAGAGGGAGATCAAACACATAGCTACTGGTACATACCCTCAGCCCCGAGGGTGAACTACTCCCTCCTCGTCATGGATAGCGCTGGGATAATGAAGATGGCCTCCGGTGATGGGATCCCCCTCTGGCAGGGTGCCGGAACAGGGTCCCAATTGGTTTTTGGTGGCTACAGAGGCTTGTGGCGGCGGAACTCCCGATCTATCTTCTGTTCTGGAAGTTTTAGGGTACATAGGTATATATGGGTGCAAGGGGTATGTCGGAGGAGCTACGGGGGCCCCACGAGGCAGGGGGGCGCGCCCGGGGGGGCACCCTCGTGGGCAACCTGTATCTCCCCTGACGTGCACTCCAAGTTCCCTGGGTTGCTTTCCTTCCAAAAATATCTTTTCCAGATGATTTCGTTCCGTTTTGACTCCGTCTGATATTCCTTTTCCTCGAAACACTGAAATAGGCATAAAACAATGAATCTGGGCTTGGCCTCCAGTTAATAGGTTAGTCCCAAAAATAATATAAAAGTGGATAATAAAGCCCAATATTGCCTAAAACAGTAGATAAAGTAGCATGGAGCAATCAAAAATTATAGATACGTTGGAGACGTATCAAGCATCCCCAAGCTTAATTCCTGCTCGTCCTCGAGTAGGTAAATGATAAAAAGGAATTTTTTATGCGGACTGATACTTTGGCATAATTTCAATGTAAATCTTCTTAATTGTGGAATGAATATTCAGATCCGAAAGATTCAAGACAAAAGCCCATATTGACATAAAGATAATAATACTTCAAGCATACTAATCAAAGCAATCATGTCTTCTCAAAATAACATGGCAAAATAAAGTTCATCCCTACAAAATCATATAGTTAGGCTATGCTTCATTTTCGTCACACAAAGATGTTCCCAACTTCTATACCCCCGATGACAAGCCAAGCAATTGTTTCATGCACTACATGAGCGTGAGCCATGGATATAGCACTATGGGTGGAATAGAATATGATGATGGGGATTGTGTGGAGAAGACAAAAAAGGAGGAAGTCTCACATTGACGAGGCTAATCAACGGGCTATGGAGATGCCCATCAATTGATGTCAATATGAGGAGTAGGGATTGCCATGCAACGGATGCACTAGAGCTATGAATGCTCAACAAAAGAAAACTAGTGGGTGTGCATCCACCTTGCTTGCTCATGAAGACCTAGGGCATTTGAGGAAGCTCATCGTAGGAATATACAAGCCAAGTTCTATAATGAAAAATTCCCACTAGTATAAAAAGACAACTTATGAGACTCACTACATGAAGAACAAGGTGCTACTTTGAAGCACAATATATGAGACTCACTACATGAAGAACAAGGTGCTACTTTGAAGCACAAGTGTGGAAAAAGAGAAGTAGCATTTCCCTTTTTTTTGGGCCTTTCTTTTTTTTCTTTTTGGCCTTTCTCTTTTTTTATTAGGGCAATGCTCTAATAATGATGATCATCACACTTCTATTGATTACAACACAAGGGTTACAACTCGAAACTAGAACAAGATATGACTCTATATGAATACCTCTGGCGGTGTACCGGGATGGTGCAATGAATCAAGAGTGACATGTATTAAAAATAATGCATGGTGGCTTTGCCACAAATACGATGTCAACTACATGATCATGCAATGGCAATATGACAAAGGTAATGTATGTCATGATGATGATGATGGAAGTTGCATGGCAATATATCTCGGAATGGCTATGGAAATGCCATAATAGGTAGGTATGGTGGCTATTTTGAGGAAGTTATAAGGAGGTTTATGTGTGATAGAGCGTATCGTATCACGGGGTTTGGATGCACCGGCGAAGTTTGCGCGAACTCTCAAGGTGAGAAAGGGCAATGCACGGTACCGAAGAGGCTAGCAAAGGTGGAAAGGTGAGAGTGCATATAATCCATGGACTCAACATTAGTCAAAAGAACTCATATACTTATTGCAAAAATTTAGAAGTCATCAAAAATTCAAGTACTATGCGCATGCTCCTAGGGGGATAGATTAGTAGGAAAAGACCATCGCTCATCCCCGACCACCACTCATAAGGATGCACAAGCCATGTACACTTCATGTTTCAAATTTGTTACACAACTTTAACCATACGTGCATGCTACGGGACTTGCAAACTTCAACACAAGTATTTCTCAAATTCATAATCACCCAACTAGCATGACTTTGATATTATCACCTCCATATCTCAAGACAATTATCAAGCATCAAACTTATCTTAGTATTCAATTCACTCAAAAGAAAGGTTTCACATATCTTGAATACCAAGTATATTATCATTGAGCAAATTACCATGCTATTAACCACTCTAAAAATAATCTAAGTGAAGCATGAGAGATCAAATAGTTTCTTTAAAACAAATCCACCACCATGCTCTAAAAGATCTAAGTGAAGTACTAGAGCAAAAATTATCACGCTCAAAAGATATAAGTGAAGCACAATGACCAAAACTATCAAGCTCAAAAGATATAAGTGAAGCACATAGAGTATTCTAACAAATTCTAATTTGTGTAAGGCTCTCTCTCATTAAAGAATTTCAGATCTTGGTATTTCAATCAAAACAGCAAGCAAAGCTTAAAGAAAACTACAATGCAAGTATAGCACAACTCATGTGAAGAAGCAAAAACTTAGGCTCAACCGATACTAACCGATAGTTGTTGAAGAAGAAAGGTGGGATGCCTACCGGGGCATCCCCAAGCTTAGATGCTTGAGACTTCTTGAAATATTATCTTGGGGTGCCTTGGGCATCCCCAAGCTTGAACTTTTGTGTCTCCTTAATTCCTCTCATATCATGGTTTCTCTTTTTATCAAAAGCTTCATTCACAACAAACTCAACAAGAACTCGTGAGATAGGTTAGTATAAACCAATGCAAAACCTTATCATTCTCTACTGTAGCAAATCACTAAAATTATTATTCCACATTGAATACTAAATGCCTCTGTATATTTAATACTCCTATCCTCAAATAGAATCATTAAACAAGCAAACATATGCGAACGATGCAACCATAACAGCAATCTGTCAAAACAGTACAGTCTGTAAAGAATGCAAGAGTATCAATACTTCCCTGACTCCAAAAATTATGAACTAAAATTCCCACTGTATTAAATTTATCAGAACTCAATATGCAAAAAGATTCAACTGTAGACCATGCTCTGACTTTTCTAGGGAATTTTTGTAACAGCGGTAAACTTTCTGTTTTCAAACAGCAACATGCAAACTAGCAAAATAAGCATGGCAAAGGCTATCCTTGACTTTTTTATTGAACCTAAAGATGAAAAATATTATTCTAACTAACAGCAAGAAAAAACTAACAAAATAAAATGACACTCCAAGCAAAACACATATCATGTGGTGAATAAAAATATAGCTCCAAGTAAAGTTATCGATGAACGAAGACGAAAGAGGGGATGCCTTCCGGGGCATCCCCAAGCTTAGGCTCTTGGTTGTCCTTGAATATTACCTTGGGGTGCCTTGTGCATCCCCAAGCTTAGGCTCTTGTCACTCCTTATTCCATAGTCCATCGAATCCTTACCCAAAACTTGAAAACTTCAACCACACAAAACTCAAAACAAAACTAGTAAGCTCCGTTAGTATAAGAAAATAAAACCACCACTTAGGTACTGTAATGAACTCATTCTAAATTCATATTGGTGTAAGATCTACTGTACTCCAACTTATCTATGGTTCATACCACTTAATACTAGCCATAGATGCATCAAAATAAGCAAACAACACATAGAAAACAGAACAGTCTGTAGTAATCTGTATCAAACGTATACTTCTGGAACCCCAAAAATTATGATATAAATTTCTGGACCTGAGTAATTTGTCTATTAATCATCTGCAAAAAGAATCAACCTAAAATAACTCTCCAGTAAACAATGGCAGCTAATCTCGTGAGCGCTAAAGTTTCTGTTTTTCACAGCAAGATCACAAAAACTTCACCCAAGTCTTCCCAAAGGTTTTACTTGACACTTTATTGAAACAAAAGCTATAAAACATGATTAATACAGTAGCATAATCATGTGGACACACAAAAACAGTAAGGATAAATATTGGGTTGTCTCCCAACAAACGCTTTTCTTTAATGCCTTTTAGCTAGGCATGATGATGACAATGATGCTCACATAAAAGATAAGAATTGAAACATAACGGGAGCATCATGAAGCATATGACTAGCACATTTAAGTCTAACCCACTTCCTATGCATAGGGATTTTGTGAGCAAACAACTTATGCGAACAACAATCAACTAGCATAGGAAGGTAACACAAGCATAAATTCAAAACTTGAAGCACATAGACAGGAAACTTGGTATTATTGCAATTCCTACAAGCATATGTTCCTCTCTCATAATAATTTTCAGTAGCATCATGAATGAGTTCAACAATATAACCAGCACCTAAAGCATTCTTTTCATGATCTACAAGCATAGAATTTTTAATACTCTCCACATAAGCAAACTTCTTCTCATTCAGAATAGTAGGAGTATCATAAGATACTTGAACACTAAAAATTGTTTCCACATTAAAAGAGTAATGTTCAGAAAAAGGGTAATCATAATCATGACAATATTTGTAAATATAATCATCACTACTTTTTATAGCATAAGTTTCATCACAATAATCATCATAAGTAGCAACTTCGTTCTCATCATAATCGATTGAAATCTCTCCCAAGATAGTGGAATCACTAAATAAAGTTGACACTCTTCCAAATCCACTTTCATATTCATCACAATAAAATCCAACATCCTCCAAAATAGTGGGATCACTAATTCCTAAAGTTGACACTCTTCCGAACCCACTTTCATCAATATAATCATCATACGTAGGAGGCATGCTATCATCACAACAACTTTGCATATCAAAACTTGGGATGCTAAAAATATCATCTTCACTAAACGTAGCATCCCCAAGCTTGGGACAAACATTAATTTCATCAAATATATTCTCAAATATGTCATTCTCATCAAACATAGCTTCCCCAAGCTTGGGCCTTTTCATATCAGAAGCATAATCACTCTCATCATTAAAAATATTGATAACACCAATAGTATAGCAATTATCATCATCACAATGAGTAATGGGAGCAACATCATTTGGGAGGCACACCTTTCTACCCTTGTTGCTCCTTCTTTTCTTTTTCTTCCTCACATTATGTGTGGGTTCAACCTTCCTCTTTGAGCTCCTTATTGACGAGATTGGTTAAATAGAAAGCTCCTCCTTGTTACCTGATTCATCATAAGAAATAATTGGAGGATATTGAGAAGTCTCTTCCCTTTCATTAGTATTTTCTTCGTCCTCTATTTGTTTTCTTTCCTTTATGTAATTGGCAATATAAGGATTTTCAATGCAATTCACCGCACAATACATATAAATCTTCTCTAGATCAAAATCAAGAAATCTATCAAGACTAAATTCTAGAATACCCTCGATTATATGTTTCATTTCTTCATAACCCAAAAGAAGGCTAAGATCTTTATGATGCTCAAACGTAATCAAATTATCACAATATTTGGACACGACTTGATCATGAAACAAATAGCATTGGACCTTTAAATGACCATGTTCATTGCAAAGTTCACAAGGAGCTCAAACGTAATCAAAGTATATGACATATGTTTCGGTTGTATTCATGTTGGCAGCAACAAAGATCTCATGGACTGAGTTTGCTATCATGGATTATAAAATAAAAAACAAAAAGTGTAATGGAGAATACGATTAACTCCACCAACGAAGGTTTGATGTCTACTACACAACCTTCTTCTTGTAGACGTTGTTGGGCCTGCAAGTGCACAGGTTTGTAGGACAGTAGCAAATTTCTCTCAAGTGGATGACCTAAGGTTTATCAATCCGTAGGAGGCGTAGGATGAAGATGGTCTCTCTCAAACAACCCTGCAACCAAATAACAAAGAGTCTCTTGTGTCCCCAACACACCCAATACAATGGTCAATTGTATAGGTGCACTAGTTCGGCGAAGAGATGAAGATACAAGTGCAAAATAGATGGTAGATAAAGGTATTTGTAATCTGAAATAATAAAAACAGCATGGTAACTAATGATAAAAATGAGCATAAACAGTATTGCAATGATAGGAAACAAGGCCTAGAGTTCATACTTTCACTAGTGCAAGTTCTCTCAACAATAATAACATAGATAGATCATATAACAAGCCCTCAACATCCAACAAAGAGTCACTCCAAAGCAACTAATAGCGGAGAACAAACATAGAGATTATGGTAGGGTACGAAAACACCTCAAAGTTATTCTTTCGGATCGATCTATAAAAGAGTTCGTACTAGAATAATACCTTAAGAGACAAATCAACCAAAACCCTAATGTCACCTAGATACTCCATTGTCACCTCAAGTATCTTTGGGCCTGATTATACGATATGCATCACACAATCTCACATTCATCCAACCAACATCAAAGTACTTCAAAGAGTGCCCCAAAGCTACTACCGGAGAGTCAAGAACGTGTGCAAACCCCTATGCATAGGTACCAATGTTACGAAACCCGCAAGTTGATCACCAAAACATACTTCAAGTGGCACATGATATCCCATTGTGACCACAGATAATCACGGCAAGACATACATCAAGTGTTATCATAAAGACTCAATCCAATAAGATAACTTCAAAGGGGAAACTCAATTCATAACAAGAGAGTAGAGGGGGAGAAACATCATAAGATCCAACTAAAATAGCAAAGCTCGGGATACATCAAGATCGTGTCGTAGAGGAAACACGAGAGAGAACACGAGAGAGAGAGAGAGATCAAACACATAGCTACTGGTACATACCCTCAGCCCCGAGGGTGAACTACTCCCTCCTCATCATGGATAGCGCCGGGATGATGAAGATGGCCTCCGGTGATGGGATCCCCCTCCGGCAGGGTGCGGGAATAGGGTCCCGATTGGTTTTTGGTGGCTACAGAGGCTTGCGGCGGCGGAACTCCCGATCTATCTTCTGTTCTGGAAGTTTTAGGGTACGTAGGTATATATGGGTGCAAGGGGTACGTCGGAGGAGCTACGAGGGCCCCACGAGGTAGGAGGCACGCCTGGGGGGGTGGGCAGCCCCTATCTCCCCTGACGTGCACTCTAATTTCCCTTGGTTGCTTTCCTTCCAAAAATAACTTCTCTAGTTGATTTCGTTCCGTTTTGACTCCGTTTGATATTCCTTTTCCATGAAACACTGAAATAGGCATAAAACAACAAATCTGGGTTGGGCCTCCAGTTAATAGGTTAGTCCCAAAAATAATATAAAAGTGGATAATAAAGCCCAATATTGCCTAAAATAGTAGATAAAGTAGCATGGAGCAATCAAAAATTATAGATACGTTGGAGACGTATCAAGGTTCTAACAGGTACCAATAGTTTTGTTAAATTGCAGACTAAGGCATAGTCTAGTGGTGGGAAGGGGCTGATGCCTTCCCACCCACCCAGGTTCAAGGCATGATACTTCCAATTTGGCTTTGTTGCACCAATTATACTGTAGGGGGTTCCCTTACAGTCTTTTTGTCAAAAAAATAGTTTTGTTAAATTCTTATTAGGCCATGTGATCTTATAATTGTAGTGTAAGCAGAGAAACAAATAAGTTATGCTTAATTTGTGTAGGACAATTGTGGTTCCTAGTTGGATGCTTCATATTGGTATGAAGTTTAATTCCACAAAAGAGGCTTGGAACTTTTGGACATGTTATGGAGGTCATACTGGTTTTGATGCAAGGGTAAATTATGAAAACAAGAGCAAACTTGATGGAGTAATCACTTCTGCAAGATACGTCTGTTCTAATGAAGGCTACAGAAGAAAAGACAAAAGGGGTAATAATACAAAATGTCCTCGTGCAGAAACAAGGACCAGCTACAATGTTCGAATGGGAATCACTATACACAGAGAAGCAGAAAATTATAAGGTGCATGAGTTAGTTGTTGAACACAACCATGTCTTGCAATTACTTGGGACAAGCCACTTGATGCCATCACAACGGAAGATTTCGGCCTTGCAAGCATTTGAAATGGAAACAGCGGATGATTCAGGAATTGTACCTAGAAGAGCCCATGAGTTAGCAAGTCGACAAGTTGGTGGTCCACTGAACCTTGGCTACACATGTCGTGATCGCAAGAACCACTTGCGAACCAGGCGTCAACGGGACTTGATGTATGGTGAAGCTGGAAGTATGCTTAAGTACTTTAGAGATAAAAATAATGAGAATCCTGCATTTGAATATGATATGCAACTAGATTGCGATGAACAAATAGCGAATATCTTTTGGGCTGATGCAAAGATGATCATTGACTATGCTCATTTCGGTGATGTTGTTACTTTCGATACAACATTTGGGACAAACAAAGAGTACAGACCCTTCGGTGTTATTGTTGGATTCAACCATTTTAGAGAAATGGTCATTTTTTGTGCTGCACTTTTATATGATGAGACATTTGAATCATTCAAATGGTTTTTCAACACATTCCCATCATTGCATAAGAAGAAGCAACCTAGAACAGTCTTTACTGATCAAGATGTAGCAATGGGTAATGTAGTTCAGGCGGTATTTACCAAAGCATGGCATTGATTATGCACTTTTCACATTATGCAAAATGCCATTAGGCAGTTACCTCATAAGAAAAAAGACGAGGAGGGACCAAATGTACTTGCTGATTTCAGTGCTTGCATGTATAAGTATGAGGAAGAGGAAGCCTTTGTAGAAGCTTTCAATGCCATCAGAAGCAATGTGGATACACAAACTTGGTTGGACAACATCTACAAAGTAAAAGAGAAATGGGCAAGATGTTACATGAGGAATGCTTACACTATAGGCATCAGAAGCACACAATTAAGTGAGAGCTTGAACAGTGACTTGAAAGACCGTCTAAAGTATGATCTTGACATCCTTCGGTTTTTCAAGCACGTATAGAGGGTTGTGCAAGAGAAAAGAGATAACGAGGTAAATGACGAATATGAGTCTAGGAAAAAAATTACCTATAGTCAGAATGAGGACTCCTATGGTAATACAAGTGATCAAGGTTTACACACCACGCATATTTGAAGATTTTCAGAATGAATACGAAAGATCTATCTCAGCATACATCAAGCCATCGATAGAACACAATGCATATATTGTTGCAATTGCAAGTCTTGACTCAGAATTCACATATGAAGAAGAGTGCAAAGTTGTAGTTGATTATGAAGAGCAAAAAGTTTTCTGCAATTGTGGGCAATTCGAAAGAGTTGGTATATTGTGTAGTCATGCTTTGAAAGCACTTGATGTCATGAATATTAAGTACCTTCCAGGTCACTATATTTTGAAGCGATGGACTCGAGAAGCGGGAAGCGGAACTATACAAAACAGCCATGGAAACATTGTTTTGGAAGATCCTAGATCAGAAGACAGACAGCAGTTGAATTTTTTCATGCACGAGCTCCTTGGCATAGCTTCATAAGCAGTTACATCAAAACAGTGTATCAAACTAGTAGATGATGCTTTGAAGAATCTTAGGAAGCAAGTTGAAGAGAAAGCTCGTACTACTAGCATAACTGAAGATATATCTAAAGTTCCAGACGATGGTTTAAAGGATGCTTGCCTAAAGAAAAAGGAAATTCCAAAGAAAAATCCAGGAAGAAAGAAATCATGGCTTGACATTCAGCACCCAAATAAAAAGAAGAAGGAGACAACTAAAGCGGTACCCAAAAGTCAAAATCATTCTGTAAATCTCTTGCATATGTCTAACCGGACAACTTATTAAATATAGTAATATAGTAACAACTCAACTAACATTGGTTTTCTTTTGTTTTTATTTTTTCATAGGGAGGAAATAATGACAATTCAGTAGGACAATACCAAGCACCTATAGAGCAAATGGCTGGAACAAATGCAAATGGTTTGCAAGAATATGGGTACTATGCTCGTTTACTGACGGTATTTCCACTTACCATGTCTAAACTTCATTGTTAAGCAATATGATACTTCATATAATCAGTTATATATCCCTTAATTTGCAGAGTGAAGCCGATGATCTTTGGAAGTTACAACACTATCATGGGATAGGTTGATGAATATGTGTTATTTTGTCTTGCTAGATCGACAGATTATGCAGAAGGAATATCTGAATCAGCACACATGGGACCCAATCTGTTGAGTGCTCATTATTTCACTACAATTAGTTTAGTCTCAGTTCACTCCTAGTTTCCGAAGACAGAACAATCAGTTTAATTTCGGTTTACTACAACAATGATCTGTTGATTACTTATCACTTTTAAATATTCTAGTGAGATGGTTACAGCTATGTACCACAATAGGTTTTTATCTCTCCATGTACGGTGTACAATCAGATACAACATGGACTGCTAGTGGCATTATTTGATCATCATCACAAGCACTAATTCTTCAGCCAGTGATATGAATAATTGGACAGAGACGCAAGTGACCACTGTCACAACATAACTGTAATTAAACTCAGCACACATGCATGTACTCTCTACTGGCTATTGACTAACCATATTGCCATGATGAAAGATTAATATATGGTCAAACAAGCACATGTTCTCGAACTAATAATGAAAAAAATGAATAAATTAGTTCTAAGTAACACCAAGTAATTCACCTTGGGTTTTGCTAGTGGGGCTTCACCGCGCAGGAGGGCGCCGAGGTCGACCGTGCTGCTCCGAGACATCGCCGTCATCCTATTCCTGGTCGAGCTCGTCGGGGGAGACTCGAGCTTGCCATTGTCGTTAGGATCATCGATATCGTCGTTGCTCTGCTGCTTGTGTAGTTCGCCGTGTCCCTGCTACTAGCAGCAGAGACGTGTGGCGGTGCAGCAGCGGCGTATTCGGTCATCTCCCGCAGCAGTGCACTCTCCGGCCATCCCTTGCAGCAGCCGGTAGAAGCCATGGGGCACGGCCGCACAGGGATGGATAAGAAGCAGCGCGCGGAGAGGCAGGGCTATAGAGGGAGGTCATCGCCAGAGTAGTTCGGGGCGAGCAAATTTGCCCGGAGCAGCGTAGGGTACCTGGATTTCGCTCAGCCGGAGCAGTGTCGTGGATTGGGGAAAAACAGTGTCCGAGCTTCTCTACAGGAAAGAGATAAGAGAGAGAGAGAGAGAGTGGCCGTGTGGGTTTGTTTTAGTCTTCTTTACTTTTTTATATAAGCCCGGCAATTCTTGGTTGGAGCCATCCGATTAAAATAGACGGCAGATGCTAGACGCTACAGTACGCGTACAATAATACCTGTATTGTAGAGGAGCCGAACCCGTAGTGGAGACGTGCACAGTGCACGCACTCCTTCTTTCTCGTTGTTTTTCTCCCGGACTTCACCGGATCACAGCGAGCATGCCGGGAGGTTAGCTCATTAGTTGTTTTTCACTCAATGTAACTAAGAAAAGAGAAAGAGAAAGATAACAGAAAAGCTAAGAGGTTTGTGCAGCGGAAAACCCACTCCTCTCCAGTTCGTGTTTATTGTTCTCGCTCGCATCACTCTCTCTCGATCGGTCGGTTGGCAACGACAGTGCGCTCCCTCCCCGGATCGTGACGCCGCGTTTAGCCATCGGCGATCGGCTTTTCTACGGCGTGCTTTCCTTTGCTGCCGCAACCTCCAAAGCTTCTATACTAAGCGCGCTCAGCTTCTCTGTGCCAACCACCAAGATGTGACCGTAATTGTTGAACATGTGTAGACGTATGTAGGTCCGGGTTTTGTACGCCGCACTTGTAGTGTCTGCATCCATCTGCCTTTGTACCTACATATGTGTCTAGTGCACGATCAATGTGAATATCGATGCACACAATCAATTCTACATGGTATCAGATACCGTCCCGATCCTCTCCTAATCGCTTCCGCCTACCCTAGTCGCCGCCGCTTCGGGCCGCCGCCGCCGCTGCTCTCCCCTTCCCGCGCTGCTGCCCTCCCTTTCCCGCAGCCACGCCACCCCTCCTCTATCGCGCCGCCTCTCCTGCTGCGCCGCTTCTCCCGCCATGCCGCCTCTCCCGCTGCGCCGCTCCATCCCCACCCAACCCTAGCCACCGCCCCTCCTTCTCATCCCTGGGCCACCGCCATGTCGTCCAACGCCTCCACCTACTCCAACCCCTTTGCCGGGCCGGACGCCGCTGACATCCGCGACATCAACATCCACGAACGCGTCCCCGTCGTCCTCGATGCCACCGACTCCATGTACTTCACGTGGAAGACGTACTTTTCACTCCTCTTCTGCGAGAACAATCTCGTGGATCATGTTGATGGCACTGTCGACTCTCGTGCCATGGTGGGCGACTCCTAGTGGACCGCGATCAACGCTACGCTCATCCGGTGGTTCTTCACCACCATCTTCAAGGACCTGTTTCACACGGTCGGGAGCAATGGTGATGACGCCCGCGCCGTGTGGGTCAAGCTCAACGGCCTCTTCACCGACAACAAGCTTCAGCGCCGCGTTTTTCTGCAACAGGAATTTTTTGACTGTCATCAGGATGAATAGTCTATTGATGACTACTGCCGCCGCCTGAAGATGTTGGCGGATGAACTCAGTGACATCGGCACCAAGCTTGATGACGACCTCCTCCTCAGCACGCTCACGGACGGCCTCAACAAGGACTCCGGCAACGCCGCCTCCAACCTCACCTTGATGTCGGAGCCCTCCTTCCCCAAGTTTGTGGCGTACTTGCGGTTGGAGGAGCACCGGAGAAAGGGGGTGAAGAAGCGCTTGCAGCACCACGCACTTGCCGCCAGGACCTCTCGTGGCGCCCAGCCGCCACCCGCCCCGACCGCGCCATGGCAGCAGACCCCCCCCCCGAAGTTCTTTCCCCTCCCGCTGTCCCTTAGCAGCAGCCGCAGGGTGGTGGTAGGCGTGGCAACCACCGCCGGGGGCGGGCGCAAGCAGCAGCGGCAGGCGCACGGGAGGGGGGGAGGGGGGGCTCGTCAGCAGCAGGTGACTACACCATGGACCTACGGTACCAATCCATGGACGGGCGTTGTTCACGCATATTCGATGTCAGTTCCTTGGCCTCCCGCCGAGGGCATCCTTGGGCCTCGTCCGACGAGCCATCAGGCGTACCTCGCCACGCCCGGTGCCGCCTCCTACCCGGCGCTCCCTCCATCGCCGGCCACGAGCGGCTACGGTGTCACCCCTGCGCCTCCCTATGGCGGGTTCTACACGCCCCAGGTGCCGGCGTCGTGGGATCCCGCCCTGCTCGCCGCTCTGCACTCGGCTCTGTCACCTACCAACTATGGTGGCGGCGGTGACTAGTACATGGACTCGGGCGCCACCGCTCACATGACATCTCATCCCGATAACCTCACGTCTTCCACTCTGGTTCATACTCCCACTCGTATCACCGCTGGTAACGGTTCCTCTTTACCCATTACACATGTCGGTCATATGTCGTTTCCTTCCACCTCTACTCCTATTAACATGTCTAATGTTCTCATCTCCCCTGACTTAGTTACTAACCTTGTCTATGTTGGTCACCTTGCTCGTGAGAACCCTATTACAGTTGAATTTGACGATGTTGGCTTTTCTGTGAAGGACGCCCGTACACGGATGGTACTCCACCAATGTGATAGCCCTGGCGAGATCTACCCGGCGCATCCTTCCGCCACCACCACCACCCATCCAGCCGCCCTCACCGGTAATGTCAATCTTTGGCATGCCCGTCTCGGTCACCCCAACTCCACAATTTTGCATTAGATTCTTCAGAGTTTTTCATTCTCATGTAATAAGATTGACAACCACACTTGTGAGGCCTGCCGTCTCGGCAAGCATGTTCGTCTTCCCTTTAGCGAGTCTACAGACATTTCCACTTTTCCGTTTTAATTATTGCTTAGTGATGTTTGGACGTCTCCGGTTGCAAGTAGCCCGGGTTATCTATACTATTTGGTGATATTGGATGATTTTTCCCATTATGTGTGGACATTTCCTCTCCGTCGCAAGTCCGATGCTCTTGCCACACTCACTGCGTTTTACTCATACGTCACCACACAGTTTGGTCGTCCCATTCTTGCCCTACAAACTGACAACAGAAAAGAGTTCGACAACGTTGTTGTTCGTAATCTCCTCGCTTCTCATGGCCCCATTTTTGGCCTCACTTTCCCTTACACGTCGGAGCAGAATGCTCGCGCCGAGCGCGTCATCCGCACTCTTAATGACTGTGTCCGCATGTTGCTCTTCCACTCTACTGTGCCTCCCCGGTTTTGGTCGGACGCTCTTGCCACTGCCAGCCTCCTCATTAACATTTGCCCATGTCGTCCTCGCTGGAACTATGCTCCTCACCAGCTCCTCTACGGTGCGGCTCCATCTGATGGTGTTCGCATTTTCGGGTGTCTTTGTTATCCTAGCACTGCATCCACCACTCCTCACAAACTCGCTCCCCAGTCGGTTCCTTGCATCTTTCTCGGTTACCCTCCCAACACCAAAGGTTACCAGTGCTATGATCCAGTGTCCCACCGCGTTTATACATCGCCGCATGTGTACTTTGATGAGCTGGTGTTCCCATTTCAGCAGGTACCGTCCTCCTCGGAGCACTCGCGGTGCGGCTCGCCCCTGCCACCACCTACGGCGAGCCGCACTCCTTGATGTCTACTACAAAACCTTCTTCTTGTAGACGTTGTTGGGCCTGCAAGTGCACAGGTTTGTAGGACAGTAGAAAATTTCCCTCAAGTGGATGACCTAAGGTTTATCAATCCGTGGGAGGCATAGGATGAAGATGGTCTCTCTCAAACAACCCTGCAACCAAATAACAAAGACTCTCTTTTGTCCCCAACACACCCAATACAATGGTAAATTGTATAGGTGCACTAGTTCGGCGAAGAGATGGTGATACAAGTGCAATATGGATGGTAGATAAAGGTTTTTGTAATCTGAAATTATAAAAACAGCAAGGTAGCAAGCGATAAAAGTGAGCGTAAACGGTATTGTAATGGTAGGAAACAAGGCCTAAGGTTCATACTTTCCCTAGTGCAAGTTCTCTCAACAATAATAACATAGATAGATCATATAACAATCCATCAACATGCAACAAAGAGTCACTCCAAAGACACTAATAGCGGAGAACAAACGAAGAGATTATTGTAGGGTACGAAACCACCTCAAAGTTATCCTTTCTGTTCTATCTATTCAAAAGTTCGTAGTAAAATAATATGAAGCTATTCTTTCCGCTCAATCTACCATAGAGTTCTTACTAGAATAACACCTTAAGACACAAATCAACCAAAACCCTAATGTCACTTAGATACTCCATTGTCACCTCAAGTATCTGTGGGCATGATTATACGATAAGCATCGCACAATTTCAGATTCATCTATTCAATCAACACAAAGTACTTCAAAGTGTGCCCCAAAGTTTCTACCGGAGAGTCAAGACGAAAACGTGTGCCAACCCCTATGCATAGGTTCATGGGCGGAACCCGCAAGTTGGTCACCAAAACATACATCAAGTGGCACATGATATCCCATTGTCACCACAGATAAGCACGGCAAGACATACATCAAGTGTTCTCAAATCATTAAAGACTCAATCCTATAAGATAACTTCAAAGGGGAAACTCAATCCATTACAAGAGAATAGAGGGAGAGAAACATCATAAGATCCAAATATAATAGCAAAGCTTGTGATACATCAAGATCGTGCCATAGAGGGAACACGAGAGAGAACACGAGAGAGAGAGATCAAACACATAGCTACTGGTACATACCCTCAGCCCCGAGGGTTAACTACTCCCTCCTCGTCATGGATAGCACCGGGATGATGAAGATGGCCACCGGTGATGGGTTTCCCCTCCGGCAGGGTGCCGGAACGGGCTCCCAAGAGGTTTTTGGTGGCTACAGACGCTTGCAGTGGCGGAACTCCTGATCTATCTTCTCCGTTGATGTTTTTAGGGTGGGTGGGACTATATAGGCGAAAGAAGTCGGTCGGGGGGTGCTCGAGGGGCCCACGAGTAGGGGGCACACCCAGGGGGTGGGCACACCCTCGTATCTCCTGGCCTCCTCAGGTTCTTCTGACGTGGACTCCAAGTCTCCATGATCATATTCTTCCAAAAAAATCACGCTGCCGAAGGTTTCATTCCGTTCAGACTCCGTTTGATATTCCTTTTCTTCGAAATACTGAAATAGGGAATAAAACAACAATATGGGCTGGGCCTCCGGTTAATAGGTTAGTCACAAAAGTAATATAAAAGTGTATAATAAAGCCCGTAATCATTCAAAACAGATAATAAAATAGCATGAATGCTTCATAAATTGTAGATACATTGGAGACGTATCACTCCTCGTTGAGCCGAGCACTGGGCCCTGCCCTGCCTGCGCTTCCGGCGCCGGCCGCCCCCTCCCATGGCGCTTCGGGTGTGGCCACCCCCTCGGGAACCCCCACCGTTGCAGCCTCTGACGCTTCCTCGGGTGAGGCCGCCCACTTGGGTGCCCCCGCCACCACGGCCCTCGTGAGTGCCCCCATCGCCGTGGAACCCTCAGAGTCATCAGAGACCGGCTTGACATCCTCCTCGCCGGTCCTCCACCCTCGGCTCCGCCGGCTGTGGTGGCACACCTCACCGGTGTGGTTACCCAGGCTCAGACTGGGACATTTCTGTTGGGGAACGTAGTAATTTCAAAAAAAATCCTACGCATACGCAAGATCATGGTGATGCATAGCAACGAGAGGGGAGAGTGTTGTCCACGTACCCTCGTAGACCGAAAGCGGCAGCGTTAGCACAACGCGGTTGATATAGTCGTACATCTTCACGATCCGACCGATCAAGTACCGAACGTACGGCACCTCCGAGTTCAGCACACGTTCAGCTCAATGACATCCCTCGAACTCCGATCTAGCCGAGCTTTGAGGGAGAGTTTCGTCAGCATGATGGCGTGGTGATGATGATGATGTTCTACCAACGCAGGGCTTCGCCTAAGCACCGCTATGATATTATCGAGGTGGATTATGGTGGAGGGGGGCAACTCACATGGCTAAGAGATACAAGGGATCAATTGTTTTGTCTATGGGGTGCCCCCCTCCTTCATATATAAAGGAGGGGAGGAGAGGGCCTGCCAGGAGGAGGCGGCGGGCCCAAGGGGGGGAGTCCTACTCCCACCGGGAGTAGGACTCCTCCTTTTCCTATTTGGAGAGGGAGAGGGAAGGAAGAGGAAGGAGGGAGGAAGGCAATTCGGATTGGACTTGGGGGGGCGTGCCCCCTCCCTTGCTCCTTTCCCCTCCTTTCCACTAAAGCCCATTAAGGCCCATATACCTCCCGGGGGGTTCCGATAACCTCCCGGTGCTCCGGTATTGTCCCGATCTCACCCGGAACCATTCCGGTGTCCAAATATAGTCGTCCAATATATCGATCTTTATGTCTCGACCATTTAGAGATTCCTCGTCATGTCCGTGGTCACATCCGGGACTCCGAACTACCTTCAGTACATCAAAACACATAAACTCATAATATAACCATCATCAAACTTTAAGCATGCGGACCCTAGAGGTTCGAGAACTATGTAGACATGACCGAGACACGTCTCTGGTCAATAACCAATAGAGAAACCTGGATGCTCATATTGGCTCCTACATATTCTATGAAGATCTTTATCGGTCAAACCGCATAACAACATACGTTGTTCCCTTTGTCATCGGTATGTTACTTGCCCGAGATTCGATCGTTGGTATCTCAATACCTAGTTCAATCTCGTTACCGCCAACTCTCTTTACTCGTTACATAATGCATCATCCCGTAACTAACTCATTAGCTACATTGCTTGCAAGGCTTATAGTGATGTGCATTACCGAGAGGGCCTAGATATACCTCTCTGACAATCGGAGTGACAAATCCTAATCTCGAAATACGTCAAGTCAACAAGTACCTTCGGAGACACCAGTAGAGCACCTTTATAATCACCCAGTTATGTTGTGACATTTGACACACAAAGTGTTCCTCCAGTAAGCGGGAGTTACATAATCGTATAAGTCATGAAAAAAGTAATAGCAACATACTAAACGATCAAGTGCTAAGCTAACGAAATGGGTCAAGTCAATCACATCATTCTTCTAATGATATGATCCCACTGATCAAATGATAACTCATATCCATGGTTAGGAAACTCAACCATCTTTGATCAATGAGCTAGTCAAGTAGAGGCATACTAGTGACACTATGTTTGTCTATGTATTCACAAATGTATTATGTTTCCGGTTAATACAATTCTAGCATGAATAATAAATATATATCATGATATGAGGAAATAAATAATAACTTTATTATTGCCTCTAGGGCATATTTCCTTCAGTCTCCCACTTGCACTAGAGTCAATGATCTACATTACACAGTAATGATTCTAACACCCATGGAGCCTTGGTGCTGATCATGTTTTGCTTGTGGAAGAGGCTTAGTCAACGGGTCTGCAACATTCAGATCCATATGTATCTTGCAAATCTCTATGTCTCCCACCTGGACTTGGTGCCGGATGGAATTGAAGCGTCTCTTGATGTGCTTGCTTCTCTTGTGAAATCTGGATTCCTTTGCCAAGGCAATTGCACCAGTATTGTCACAAAAGATTTTCATTGGACCCGATGCACTAGGTATGACACCTACATCGGATATGAAGTCCTTCATCCAGACTCCTTCATTTGATGCTTCCGAAGCAGCTATGTACTCTGCTTCACATGTAGATCCCGCCACGATGCTTTGTTTAGAACTGCACCAACTGACAGCTCCACCATCACTACTAGAAAAAGGGCTATAGATGGGATTGACACTAATGGCGCACCAGACAAGTGGTGCGCCATTAGTATATACTAATGGCGCACCACCTTCTGATGCGCCATTAGAGTTGAAACTACTAATGGCGCACCATGTCCACGGTGCGCCATTAGTATCAAAAAAAAAATTGAACTCGTGCGCCTGTCCAAACATACTAATGGCGCATCCTTAGTAAGTGCGCCATTACTAGTTGTAACTAGTAATGGCGCACCAGCCAGAAAGTGCGCCACTAATATTATTTTTTTATTATTATTTTTATTCCTTTTTTTGCAAAAGTACTAATGGCGCACTCACGCGTGGTGCGCCATTACTAGTTTAAACTAGTAATGGCGAACCGTTGCAGAGTGCGCCATTAGTATGTTTTTTTTGCAAAACTACTAATGGCGCACCACCAGGGGGTGCGCCATTAGTAACCTGGATCCATCCCCTACCCCGACCCACTCCTCGTCCCACCCACCCCGATCCATCCCCTCCCTCCCACATCGCCGCCGCCGCGACCCACACACCGCCTCGTCCCTCCCACAGCTCACGCCGGCGGCCTCCTCCCTCCCATCTGCTTCACTCCCACCTCAGGCGCCTCCCCACCCTTCCACCTCTCTCTCCCACAACCCTCTCTCTCTCCCGGGACACATCTCCGCCGCCACAGGTGCCGGCTGATTCCGGCGTTCTCCAGCGACTCCCGCCACCCTGGAGCACCGTCCCGAGCTCGCCTCGCTCCGTTGGATCTTCCCCCTTGCAGGATTCGCTGCTCCCGGCCTCCAACGCTCAGCCGCAACCCTCCCACTAGGGTTTCGGGGGCGACGACGCCTCCATCGCCGGCACGGCTTCGGTGACCCCTCTCCGACATCTACTGCGCCGCCACACGGGGCTCAACCTCCTAGTTCTTCTTCGCCCTCCCTCGCCCCCACCCCACCCACAGCCTCACTCACAACACACCTACCACACGTGCAGAGTGAGATCCAGATGGCGACCGAGCTGACGGCGGACCTCCCCAGCGGCTCCTTCTCCCCCTCCCCTCAGTCAGGTGTGAATCCTCTCCTCTCCTCTCTCCCCTGCAAATTTCCGCAGCAACCAGGCAAATAACTTCAGCTGCCTTCTATTTTCCTCCATACCTCGGCGCGGGTTTCTCGGCGGTCGACGGGCAGACATGGGCGACGAGGAAGGGGAAGAGAAGCCCTTCAATTTCCTCCAGATCCTCTGCTGTGCGTCCTCTCCTCCTTCCCCATCTCTCTCATTCTTTGGTCCCCATCTCCATCCGTGGATTATTAGTGGCTCGGTACAAGCTCGCTTCGCCTTCTGCAACCTTATAGTCAGTCACGGGTGAAGGGGACTGATTACGTGTGCTGTTTTTTTTGCCCGCTCGCTTGTAGAGGGAGTCATAGCCGAGAGGAGCCGCCGGAGTCGTGGTGGAGACGACGCTCTACCCCATCGATGCCATCAAGACCAGGCTTCAGGTGAAGATGTGTAGTTCAGTCTCTGATTTTGCTTGTTTGCAATGCAATGGCCGGTTAATTAGACCCCATAACCTGCTCCAAGCAACATGCTATTTTAAACTGAATGCACAACACTCAAGGATGCCATTATCTGACGGCCCGCTGTATATTGTACTGCCTGCACTGGATGCCATGTCAGAAGCTGGTACAAACATCTGTTTCCAATATGGGGAAACCACAAAAAAGTGCATACCTATTTCCAACTTTGAATGACATTCTGTAAATCTTTGTTCCCAATATGGCACAAATCGTTGCATATAATACCTATTTTTCCTGTAAATCTTATGAATACTCCGTGCTATGTGCGACTGCCAATTTGAGCTTTATATAATCAGTGAATATAGCAGTTCTCCTGTTGTTATTCAAATAAATAAATCATGCAAGTGGTAGTATAAAAAGACCTGCTTGCATAAACCTCTCCGGGACTATTGACATCTCATTATATTCTCTGCTTCCACTTATATCCTGAGCATGTACTCTAATAGTTAGTTCCTAGAACATGATAATGGATTGCTTTTCTTTATATACCCCACTATCCATACCCCCAGGTATTAGTAAAACTATGAGGACATCTTATGTATATTGTGTTAGATTAGTGCGCAATCTTATTAGAAACATCTGAATGCTGAGGCTATTTCCTTTATACTAAATCTTGCAATTCTTGGTTGCGGCTTCTGTTTTTTCCCTTGGTACCCACTCACGGCCGCCTTCTGCTTGTGCTTCTTTTCTCAGGACGATGGTCTAGCGGCACATGGCGCCGGAGTTGAGCCTGGGCATGAGGAGCTCGCCGCCGTTCCCCACGCCTTCCTCCTCTCGCCCCTCCCCTTCCAAACTCCCCACAGCGATGGCTAGCGACGATTATACTACTATTGTGTTTGGGTGCCTAATTGACTGATTGCCCGCCGTTGAAAATTTTGTTTATATATATAAAAATCTTGAAGGTGCCACAAACTGCCAATAATGATGTTGATTATTCTCCAATGAATGTGAATGAGAATGTATCATTTGTCTAGAGATGGAGTCTGTGGAGATAGAGTTCATTAGTTTTTGGTGTATTCGTCTAGAGTTCATTTAGCAAAGTTCAGAAACGCAAACAACATCAGTTCATTAGTTACACTAAGCATTTGCCTGCCTAAGTTGTATTTAGACCAAAATTTGCTAATAGACACCCCCCTTCATAGATCTGCTATTTTTTTGGCGTGCACATAATATGTATGTCTTAACAGTTTCCAGCAGTTGTGTTCTATTGTTTGATTAAATGAATCAAAACCTGAAGGAGATCTAGATTAACAGTAGAATCACATAGTTGTAATTACCCGAGAAATTTTAACAGAAGCTCACTGTTATGTCCTCCATCGGGCGATCTTGTTTGTTATCGCAGTAGAATTTGGTGTGCTTGAATAAAATGGCGCTCATTTGCATCATTGTATTTCTGCAGAGTTTTAAGAAGAATTCTGGTACGAACGCACTGACCGTATACTTGTACATGTGCAGCTGAGGAACATCATGTGGGCTACTTCCAAGCATGATGTGTACATGATGTAGAACTATTCTGTGATGCATTGGTCGTGCTTACTCCGCAAAGGAAAAGAAGTGCTCAACGTGGCAGGCCCAAATCAGGTGATCTACCACAGAGCAATGTGATAGTCCTCTATCGTCGGAATTTCGGTCAATCTCTGATCCACTGTGCGACCACACTGTGCAGGATATGCAGGGAGGTCGGCCCTTGTCCAGGGGAAGATCAGCACCATGACGGTGAAAGACAACCTCGGCAGTGCCTTCTAGCAAGATTTCAATCATAATCTGTGCATACTTGTTTATGATATGTGTGTGCCTCCATCAATCCTCTTTGGCATCATAGGATACAAGATACCAAGACTAGCAGTTCTTGTCTTGCTTATGTTTTGTGATCTCAGCTTATCTAATAAAACTGGCAATTATAGGATACAAGATACCATAACTACATAACTGGGGTCATTTGCGTTACTGTAGTTGTGCCGTCTGGCTAGTGGGCTAATATGGGAGCCACGGCATGGCATCCTTCTCCATTGTAGATCCATTGTATTTGCATGCTGCTATATTATGTCAAGTTGAGTGAAGCAAACATATCCTGGTGTGTGTGTGTGTGTGTGTGTTAACATCTCCTAATGCTCCTACCAGCTTTCTGACTTTGGCAAATGTGTAACCTGTGCAAAAAATAGAAAATAAAAAATAAAAAACCTAATATTCATACTAATGGCGCATCACATGACAGTGCGCCATTAGTATGACAAAGCATACTAATGGCGCATCACTGGATAGTGCGCCATTAGTATGCGGCGGTCACTAATGGCGCATCCCATTGTAGTGCGCCATTAGTATGCCAAAGCACCTGGGTATACATGGCCCCTGGGAGGCATACTAATGGCGCACCCTGGCCTATACTAATGGCGCACCAGTGGTGCGCCATTAGTATACCAGATACTAATGGCGCACCAGTGGTGCGCCATTAGTAAAAATTACTAATGGCGTGCTAGTAATGGCGCACCACTGATGCGCCATTAATGGCCAAATTAGGTGCGCCATTAGTAGGGGTTTTTCTAGTAGTGCATTCAATATAAACACGTATCCGGTTTGCGAGTTAGAATCGTTTGGATCAGTGTCAAAGCTTGCATCGACGTAACCATTTACGACTAGCTCTTTGTCACCTCCACAAACGAGAAACATATCCTTAGTCCTTTTCAGGTATTTTAGGATGTTCTTGACCGCTGTCCAGTGATCCACTCCTGGATTACTTTGGTACCTCCCTGCTAAACTAATAGCAAGGCACACATCAGGTCTGGTACACAGCATTGCATACATGATAGAGCCTATGGCTGAAGCATAGGGAACATCTTTCATTTTCTCTCTATCTTCTGTAGTGGTCGGGCATTGAGTCAGACTCAGTTTCACACCTTGTATTACAGGCAAGAACCCTTCCTTTGCTTGATCCATTTTGAACTTTTTCAAAACTTTATCAAGGCATGTACTTTCTGAAAGTCCAATTAGGCGTCTTGATCTATCTCTATAGATCTTGATGCCCAATATATAAGCAGCTTCACCGAGGTCATTCATTGAAAAACTTTTATTCACGTATCCTTTTATGCTATTCAGAAATTCTATATCATTTCCAATCAACAATATGTCGTCCACATATAATATTAGAAATGCTACACAGCTCCCACTCACTTTCTTGTAAATACAGGCTTCTACAAAAGTCTGTATATAACCATATGCTTTGATCATACTATCAAAGCGTTTATTCCAACTCTGAGAGGCTTGCACCAGTCCATAAATGGATCGCTGGAGCTTGCACACTTTGTTAGCACCTTTTGGATCGACAAAACCTTCTGGTTGCATCATATACAACTCTTCTTCCAGAAATCCATTCAGGAATGCAGTTTTAACATCCATTTGCCAAATTTCATAATCATAAAATGTGGCAATTGCTAACATGATTCAGACAGACTTAAGCATCGCTACGGGGTGAGAAAGTCTCATTGTAGTCAACCCCTTGAACTTGTCGAAAACCTTTCACAACAAGTCAAGCTTTGTAGACAGTAACATTACCATCAGCGTCAGTCTTTTTCTTGAAGATCCATTTATTCTTGATGGCTTTCCGATCATCGAGCAAGTCAACCAAAGTCCATACTTTGTTCTCATACATGGATTCCATCTCAGATTTCATGGCCTCAAGCCATTTTGCGGAATCTGGGCTCATCATCGCTTACTAATAGTTCGTAGGTTCACCATGGTCAAGTAACATGACCTCCAGAATAGGATTACCATACCACTCTAGTGCGGATCTTACTTTGGTTGACCTACGAGGTTCGGTAGTAACTTGATCTGAAGTTTCATGATCAATATCATTAGCTTCCTCACCAATTGGTGTACTCGTCACAGGAACCGGTTTCTATGATGAACTATTTTCCAATAAAGAAGCAGGTACAGTTAGCTCATCAAGTTCTACTTTCCTCCCACTCACTTCTTTCGAGAGAAACACCTTCTCTAGAAAGGATCCATTCTTGGCAACGAATGTCTTGCCTTCGGATCTGTGATAGAAGGTGTACCCAACAGTTTCCTTTGAGTATCCTATGAAGATACATTTCTCTGATTTGGGTTCGAGCTTATCAGGTCAAAGCTTCTTCACATAAGCATCATAGCCCCAAACTTTAAGAAACGACAACTTTGGTTTCTTGCCAAACCACAGTTCATAAGGCGTCGTCTCAACGGATTTTGATGGTGCCCTATTTAACGTGAATGCATTCGTCTCTAAAGCATAACCCCAAAATGATAGCGGTAAATCAGTAAGAGACATCATAGATCGCACCATATCTAGTAAAGTACGATTACAACGTTCGGACACACCATTACGATGTGGTGTTCCGGGTGGCGTGAGTTGTGAAACTATTCCGCATTGTTTCAAATGTAGACCAAACTCGTAACTCAAATATTCTCCTCCACGATCAGATCGTAGAAACTTTATTTTCTTGTTACGATGATTTTCAACTTCACTCTGAAATTCTTTGAGCTTTTCAAATGTTTCAGACTTATGTTTCATTAAGTAGATATACGCATATCTGCTTAAATCATCTGTGAAGGTGAGAAAATAATGATACCCGCCGCGAGCCTCAATATTCATTGGACCACATACATCAGTATGTATGATATCCAACAAATCAGTTGCTCGCTCCATAGTTCCGGAGAACGACATTTTAGTCATCTTGCCCATGAGGCATGGTTCGCAAGTACCAAGTGATTCATAATCAAGTGATTCCAAAAGTCCATCGGTATGGAGTTTCTTCATGCGCTTTACACCGAAATGACCCAAACGGCAGTGCCACAAATAAGTTGCAATATCATTATCAACTCTGCATCTTTTGGCTTCAACATCATGAATATGTGTATCACTACTATCGAGATTCCTCAAAAATAGACCACTCTTCAAGGGTGCATGACCATAAAAGATATTACTCATATAAATAGAACAACCATTATTCTCAGATTTAAATGAATAATCGTCTCGCATCAAATAAGATCAGATATAATGTTCATGCTCAACGCTGGCACCAAATAACAATTATTTAGGTCTAAAACTAATCCTGAAGGTAGATGTAGGGGTAGCGTGCCGACGGCGATCACATCAACTTTGGAACCATTTCCCACGCGCATCGTCACCTCGTCCTTAGCCAGTGTTTGCTTAATCCGTAGTCCCTGTTTTGAGTTGCAAATATTAGCAACAGAATCAGTATCAAATACCCAGGTGCTACTGCGAGCTCTGGTAAGGTACACATCAATAACATGTATATCACATATACCTTTGTTCACCTTGCCATCCTTCTTATCCGGCAAATACTTGGGGCAGTTCCGCTTCCAGTGACCAGTCTGTTTGCAGTAGAAGCACTCAGTCTCAGGCTTAGGTCCAGACTTGGGTTTCTTCTCTTGAGCAGCAACTTATTTGCTGTTCTTTTTGAAGTTCCCCTTCTTCTTCCCTTTGCCCTTTTTCGTGAAACTGGTGGTCTTATTGACCATCAACACTTGATGCTCCTTCTTGATTTCTACCTCCGCAGCCTTTAGCATTGCGAAGAGCTCGGGAATTGTCTTATCCATCCCTTGCATGTTATAGTTCATCACGAAGCTCTTGTACCTTGGTGGCAGTGATTGAAGAATTCTGTCAATGACACTATCATCAGGAATATTAACTCCCAGTTGAATCAAGTGATTGCAATACCCAGACATTTTGAGTATATGTTCACTGATAGAACTATTCTCCTCCATCTTGGAGCTGTAGAACTTATTGGAGACTTCATATCTCTCAATCCAGGCATTTGCTTGAAATATTAACTTCAACTCCTGGAACATCTCATATCCTCCACGACGTTCAAAATGTCATTGAAGTACCGGTTCTAAGCCGTGAAGCATCGCACACTTAACTATAGAGTAGTCATCAACACGCGACTGCCAGGCATTCATAATGTCTGCAGTAGCTGGTGCAGGTGGTACACCAAACGGTGCTTCCAAGACATAACTCTTCTGTGCAGCAATGAGGATCATCCTCAAGTTACGGACCCAGTCCGTGTAATTCCTACCATAATCTTTCAACTTTGTTTTCTCAAGGAACGCATTAAAATGCAATGGAACAACAGCACGAGCCATCTATCTACAACAACATAGACATGCAAAAATACTATCAGGTACTAATTTCATGATAAATTTAAGTTCAATTAATCATATTACTTAAGAACTCCCACTTAGATAGACATCTCTCTAATCATCTAAGTGATCACGCGATCCAAATCAACTAAACCATAACCGATCATCACATGAAATGGAGTAGTTTTCAATGGTGAACATCACTATGTTGATCATATCTACTATATGATTCACGCTCGACCTTTCGGTCTCAGTGTTCCGAGGCCATATCTGCATATGCTAGGCTCGTCAAGTTTAACCGGAGTATTCTGCGTGTGCAAAACTGGCTTGCACCCGTTGTAGATGGACGTAGAGCTTATCACACCCGATCATCACATGGTGTCTGGGCAAGACGAACTTTGGCAACGGTGCATACTCAGGGAGAACACTTTTATCTTGAAATTTAGTGAGATATCATCTTATAATGCTATCGTCAACCAAAGCAAGATAAGATGCATAAAAGATAAATATCACATGCAATCAATATAAGTGATATGATATGGCCATCATCATCTTGTGCTTCTGATCTCCATCTTCGAAGCACCGTCATGATCACCATCGTCACCGGCACGACACCTTGATCTCCATCGTAGCAACGTTGTCATCTCACCAACTATTGCTTCTACGACTATAGCTACCGCTTAGTGATGAAGTAAAGGAATTACAGGGCGATTGCATTACATACAATAAAGCGACAACCATATGGCTCCTGCCAGTTGCCGATAACTCGGTTACAAAACATGATCATCTCATACAATAAAAAATATAGCATCATGCCTTGACCATATCACATCACAACATGCCCTGCAAAAACAAGTTAGCCGTCCTCTACTTTGTTGTTGCAAGTTTTACGTGGCTGCTACGGGCTGAGCAAGAACCGTTCTTACCTATGCATCAAAACCACAACGATGGTCCATCAAGTTAGTGTTGTTTTAACCTTCTCAAGGGTCGGGCGTAGCCACACTCGGTTCAACTAAAGTTGGAGAAACTGACACCCGCTAGTCACATGTGTGAAAATCACGACGGTAAAACCAGTCTCGCGTAAGCATACGCGTAATGTCGGTCCGGGCCGCTTCATCCAACAATACCGCCGGATCAAAGTATGACATGCTGGTAAGCAGTATGACTTGTATCTCCCACAAATCACTTGTGTTCTACTCGTGCATATAACATCTACGCATAAAACTAGGCTCGGATGCCACTGTTGGGGAACGTAGTAATTTCAAAAAAAATCTACGCATACGCAAGATCATGGTGATGCATAGCAACGAGAGGGGAGAGTGTTGTCCACGTACCCTCGTAGACCAAAAGCGGAAGCGTTAGCACAACGCGATTGATGTAGTCGTACGTCTTCGCGATCCGGTCGATCAAGTACCGAACGTATGGCACCTCCGAGTTCAGCACACGTTCAGCTCGATGACATCCCTCGAACTCCGATCTAGCCGAGCTTTGAGGGAGATCCGTCAGCACAACGGCGTGGTGATGATGATGATGTTCTACCGACGCAGGGCTTCGCCTAAGCACCGCTATGATATAATCGAGGTGGATTATGGTGGAGGGGGGCACCACACACAGCTAAGAGATCCAAGGGATCAATTGTTGTGTCTATGGGGTGCCCCCATCATCTGTATATAAAGGAGGGGAGGAGTGGGCAGGCCAGGAGGAGGGGGCGCGCCCAAGGGGGGGAGTCCTACTCCCACCGGGAGTAGGACTCCTCCTTTTCCTATTTGGAGAGGGAGAGGGAAGGAAGAGGAAGGAGGGAGGAAGGAAAGGGGGGGCCGTCCCCCCTCCCAATTTGGATTGGGCTTGGGGTGGGCGCCCACTCCTTTGCTCCTTTCCCCTCCTTTCCACTAAAGCCCATTAAGGCCCATATACCTCCCAGGGGGTTCCGATAACCTCCCGGTGCTCCGGTATTGTCCCGATCTCACCCAGAACCATTCCGGTGTCCAAATATAGTCGTCCAATATATCAATCTTTATGTCTCGACAATTAGAGATTCCTCGTCGTGTCCGTGATCACATCCGGGACTCCGAACTACCTTCGGTACATCAAAACACATAAACTCATAATATAACCGTCATCGAAATTTAAGCGTGTGGACCCTACGGGTTCGAGAACTATGTAGACATGACCGAGACACGTCTCCAGTCAATAACCAATAGCGGAACCTGGATGCTCATATTGGCTCCTACATATTCTACGAAGATCTTTATTGGTTAAACCGCATAACAACATACGTTGTTCCCTTTGTCATCGGTATGTTACTTGCCCGAGATTCGATCGTCAGTATCTCAATACCTATTTCAATCGCGTTACCGCAAGTCTCTTTACTCGTTACATAATGCATCATCCCGTAACTAACTCATTAGCTACATTGCTTGCAAGGCTTATAATGATGTGCATACCAAGAGGGCCCAGAGATACCTCTCCGACAATTGGAGTGACAAATCCTAATCTCGAAATACAGCAACTCAACTAGTACCTTCGATGACACCTGTAGAGCACCTTTATAATCACCCAGTTACGTTGTGATGTTTGGTAACACACAAATTGTTCCTCCGGTAAGCGGGAGTTACATAATCTCATAGTCATAGGAACATGTATAAGTCATGAAGAAAGCAATAGCAACATGCTAAACGATCAAGTGCTAAGCTATCGAAATGGGTCAAGTCAATCACATCATTCTTCTAATGATGTGATCCCACTGATCAAATGATAACTCATATCCATGGTTAGGAAACTCAACCATCTTTGATCAATGAGCTAGTCAAGTAGAGGCATACTAGTGGCACTATGTTTGTCTATGTATTCACACATGTATTATGTTTCCGGTAATACAATTCTAGCATGAATAATAAACATTTATCATGATATGAGGAAATAAATAATAACTTTATTATTGCTTCCAGGGCATATTTCCTTCAGTTTCGTCCTAGCACGTGCTACACCTCCGACGAGTATGCATGTGCCGCGTCTACCTCGGCCCCGTCTCTGCTACCCACCTCTGCACATGCAGCCCTTCGGGATCTGAACTGGCTTGCTGCAATGTGTGAGGAGTTTGACGCCCTGCAGCACAACCGTATGTGGCAGCTTGTCCCGCGGCCTCCCCGTGCCAATGTTATCATTGGCAAGTGGGTTTTCCGCCACAAGACTCGCCCTGACGGTTCCCTGCGCGGCTTCCGCTAGCGCGCCGGTGTGGACTTCACCGATACCTTTGCCCCGGTTGTCAAACCGGGCTCAATTCATGCAGTCCTCCAGCTTGTTGTCTCTCGTGCCCGGCCAGTTCACCACCTCCACGTGTCCAATGCTTTCTTGCATGGCCATCTCGACGAGCAGGTATTTTGTCAGCAGCCTACTGGTTTTGTCGACACCGGCTATCCGGACCACGTGTGCTTGCTCTCCCGTTCTCTTTACGGGTTGAAGCAGGCACCTCGAGCCTGGTATCAGCGGATCGCGACCTTTCTTCAGAAGTAGGGGTTCCGGTCCACACAGTCTGATGCCTCCCTGTTTGTTTATCACCAGTGTGCCACTACTGCGTACCTTCTCCTGTACATCAACAACATCATCCTGATTGTGTCCTTGCCAGTGCTACTTCAGCATATCACAGCTTGCCTTGGCACTGAGGCCGCCCTCAAGGACTTGGGGGCTCTGCACTACTTCCTCGTCATCGAGGTTGTTAGCCGTGTCACTGGCTTCTTCCTGCATCAGCAAAAGTATGCCTACGATCTTCTGGAGCGAGCCGACTTGCTTAACTGCAAGCCTGCTTCCACGCCTGTCGACACAAAGGCTAAGATGTGCACCGTCGAGGGCTCTCCAGCGTCCAACGCTCCCTTCTACCGCTCCATCGTTGGTGCTCCTCAGTACCTCACACTGACGCGTTCGGATATACAGTATCCTGTCCAGCAGGTGTGCCTCCACATGCATGCTCCTAATGACACCCATTGGGCTCTGGTGAATGATGTCTACTGCTACCTCTTGAGCTTGCGTTGGTTTTCCCTTGAAAAGGAAAGGGTGATGCAGCAAAGTAGCGTAAGTATTTCCCTCAATTTTGAGAACCAAGGTATCGATCCAGTAGGAGATGACGCACAAGTCAACGAATACATGCACAAACAATCAAGAACTTGCAACCAACGCGATAAAGGGGTTGTCAGTCCCTTCACGGTCACTCGCAAAAGTGAGATCTGATAGAGATAATAAAGAAAATATTTTTGGTATTTTTGGTTTATAGATTGGAAAGTAAAGATTGCAAAATAGTAGATCTAAAACTAGCAATTTGTAAATGATATTCAATAATATGGAAAAGAGACCCGGGGGCCATAGGTTTCACTAGTGACTTCTCTCAAGATAGCATATATTACGGTGGGTGAATGAATTACTGCCAAGCAATTGATAGAAAAGAGCATAATTATAATGAAATCTAAGACAATGATCATGAACATAGGCATCACATCCGTGTCAACTAGACCGACTCCTGTCTGCATCTACTACTATTAATCCACACATCGACCGTTATCCAGCATGCATCTAGAGCATTAAGTTCATAAAGAACGGAGAACCGTATTAAGCAAGATGACATGATGTAGAGGAATTAACTCAAGCAATATGATGAAAACCCCATCTTGTTATCCTCGATGGCAACAATACAATACGTACATTGTTGCCCCTATTGTCACTGGGAAAGGACACCGCAAGATTGAACCCAAAGCTAAGCACTTCTCCCATTGCAAAAAAGATCAATCTAGTAGGCTAAACTAAACCAATAATTCAAAGAGACTTGCAAAGATATCAAATCATGCATATAAGAATTCAGAGAAGAACTAAATAATATTCATAAATAATCTTGATCATAAATCCGCAATTCATCGGATCTCGGCAAACACACCGCAAAAGAGTATTACATCGAATAGATCTCCAAAACATCGAGGAGAACTTTGTATTGAGAATCAAAGAGAGAGAGAAGATGCCATATAGCTAACAACTATGGACCCGAAGATCTATGGTAAACTACTCACGCTTCATCGGAGAGGTAATGGTGTTGATGTAGAAGCCCTCCGTGATCGAATCCCCCTCTGGCAGATCGCCGGAAATGGCCCTAAGATGGGATCTCACGGGTACAGAAGGTTGCGGTAGTGGAAAAGTGGTTTTGTGGCTCCCGCTGATGTTTCTAGGGTATAAGAGTATATATAGGCGAAGGAACTATGTCAGGGGAGCTACGAGGGGCCCATGAGGGCGGGGGTGCGCCTACCCACCTGGGCGCGCCCTCCTGCCTCGTGGCCTCCTCATTACGTCTCTGACTTCATCTCCACGTCTTATGGTTTGCTTTCAGTCCAGGAAAGATCATCGCAAAGGTTTAATTGCGTTTGGACTTCGTTTGGTATTCCTTTTCTGTAAAACTCTAAAATAGGCAAAAAAAAAACAGAAACTGGCACTAGGCCCTCTGTTAATAGCTTAGTCCCAAAAATAATATAAAAAAGCATATTAAAGCCCATTAAACATCCAAAACAGATAATATAATAGAATGGAACAATCAAAAATTATAGATACGCTGGAGACGTATCATCTACTACGCAACCTTCTTCTTGTTGACGTTGTTGGGCCTCCAAGTGCAGAGGTTTGTAGGATAGTAGCAAATTTCTCTCAAGTGGATGACCTAAGATTTATCAATCCGTGGGAGGCGTAGGATGAAGATGGTCTCTCTCAAACAACCCTGCAACCAAATAACAAAGAGTCTCTTGTGTCCCCAACGCACCCATTACAATGGTAAATTGTATAGGTGCAATAGTTCGGCGAAGAGATGGTGATACAAGTGGTAGATATAGGTTTTTGTAATCTGAAAATATAAAAACAGCAAGGTAACAAATAACAAAAGTGAGCGAAAACGGTATTGCAATGCTTCGAAACAAGGCCTACGGTTCATACTTTCACAAGTGCAAGTTCTCTCAACAATGATAACATAATTGGATCATATAACTATCCCTCAACATGCAACAAGAGTCACTCCAAAGTCACTAATAGCGGAGAACAAATGAAGAGATTATTGTAGGGTACAAAACCACCTCAAAGTTATTCTTTTTGATCAATTTATTGGGCTATTCCTATAAGTATCACAAACAGCCCTAGAGTTCGTAGTAAAATAACACCTTAAGACACACATCAACCAAAACCCTAATGTCACCTAGATACTCCAATATCACCACAAGTATCAGCGGGCATCACTATACGATATGCATCACACAATCTCAGACGTTCACACGAGAGTCAAGACGAAAACATGTGCCAACCCCTATGCATAGATTCCCAAGGTCACTGAACCCGCAAGTTGATCACCAAAACATACATCAAGTAGATCACGTCACTACTAGAGAAAAGCTTACCAGTAGTGTTGATTTTTTTGCTACCAGCAGCGCGGGAACCAGCGCTACTGCTATGGTGCTACAACTATTTTGTAGCAGTAGTGCGCTTCTAGACCAGCGCTACTGGTGAGTTCAAGTACTAGTAGCGCGTTTTTAGGACAGGGCTACTGCTAACATTTATGTCTTTTTTTAAAAAAAAAATTGGCACTATACATGTTTAAACAGATATATCTTTTATACAATAACAACTCATCATGAACTAGTCTATTTAAATAGCATATTCATTACCACTAGTCATCACCACCAAACAATGTTCGTCAATGAGACATCATATATATAATAAGTTGGTCACTAGTCATAATCACAACTCCTCATCCTCCTCATCAACTCTAACACATTATAGCACATAATAACACATTCTACCTAGGACCTACTCCTCTCATAGGACCTACTCTACCCTCTCTTAGGTAAAATATCATAAAACAAGATAGGCATTGACTCTTCATTAAGGAACTGAACTCTCCACAATGAAGAATGGAGATCATCCCGTCTCCAAGTCTTGGCCTACGCACAATGTTGCTTCCAAGTAGCTCTCTACGATGGTTGAAACATTTTTTTTCCAATCTTTTATTATCATGGCTTCCTCACTTTTAGAAATCCGGTATGGACAGGAGTGATGTGGATACTGTGGCTGACCTGGCCGTGGTGGCCGTAAGCTCATAACATCAACGCGACCTCTTGGCAACATCAGATGAGGCACACAATCCATCGGGATTTTCTGTTCAAAAACATAGTAATAACTTTGTAGTTAGCAATGCAGTTTAGTTTTAGAAAAATTTATGCAAAAGATGCACGGATGTCGTAATAGTACAAAATATTACCATGATATCTCCATTCATATTACCGTAGCACACCGCGTGCACTAGTGGCACATATGGACCATAATTTTGAGGAATTCGATAATAGCTATTGTAATTCTCAAGATCAGTATAAAATGTGATCAGACCATCTTTCTCCTTATAAGTTAATTGTGCTTCATCATTGTAGTAGTAGGTTCTGTCTACCATCTTTCGTACATTTTTTGAAGAATGAAAATAAGCTGTCAATGGAAATAAGCTGTCAAATATTTTGAAATAAACAATAGAAATTACTTAGTAAATATGTTTAAGAAACTCACACGGCGGTAGAACTGGAAGCGTGTCAACAAGGACCCACATGGTCATATCATTTTCGTCGATGTCAGGATCACCAAGAATGAAGGTGAGAAGCATACCCTCATGAAAATCATATGCCTTGGAAAGGGCTTCCCAATTCGGGCAACCAAAATTGGATGAGTTCACAGAATTGTATAGTTTTACAGCAAAATCATAACCATGATGGGTCCTTAGTTGAATTATCTTTGTCTCTGTGCTTTCATGATCTTTAAACCCCATCTTCTCCAAGACATAGCGTCTTGCATGGCATGGGATAAGCTAGTCGAATTGTAGAAGACGGAAATTACACGTTGAAGAAGCAGAGAAGTCGTGCAAAAATAACAAAAAATACTTGTCATCGTTGCGTACCGTATCAACATCGAAGGTCTCTTGGAGCTTGATGCTGAAGCGCCGACCTTCTACCAGGTGAGGCCTGTCGCACATACTGCGCTTATCTTTGCAGTAAACGCACATAGCGAATTCCCTTTCATCGTCAGACATTTCCTAATAGGTAATTAATAATCCATCATCGAATACATATATAGTAGTTTGTAGCAAAGATCATCATATAACAACTAAAACACCTAAAATTTGTAGTTTGTAGTAGTTTGTAGCAAAGATCATCATATAATAACTAAAACACCTAAAATTTGTAGTTTGTAGTAGTTTGTAGCAAAGATCATCATATAACAACTAAAACACCTAAAATTTGTAGTTTGTACTAGTTTGTAGCAAAGATCATCATATAATCCATCATGAATACATATATAGTAGTTTGTAGCACAAACCGCGCTCATCTTTTGCATTCAATAAGCAAATAACTAATAGGTAATTAATAAGCCATCATCGAATACATATATAGTAGTTTGTAGCAAAGATCATCATATAATATCACTAATACATCTTGAATAATAGCTCCTCTAGGTTCAGTGTGCCGCGGTGGACATCCAAAGAGAAGGAACCATCACCAGATCATAGCTCCGGTGAGATCCCCAAAAAAACTGCCAGGTATTGGAGAACCGGTCGTTCGCCAACTCAACCAAGTAGCGGTGAACGTGCACGTTCTCCTCCATGACACGGTGTTGCACCACCTGCGCGGGGGACTCAAGCCTCTCCACCGATGCAGGCCCACGTGACCGCCACCAAAGAAGCTCCGGGTCGACGACGGGCTGGCTCCTCACTAAGCTGCGCTCACTAGAAGGTAGCACAACCCAGTACTAGCCCGGCGGAGCCCAGTCCCGGACATGGCCCCTTGTCTCAACCAGGAGTCCTCCGCCGAGTCGACGACGAGGAAGCGGGATAGGCATCATCGACGTCGAGAAAAACATGCTTAATTATGAAAACAAAATTAATAAACACTTAGCAAAATTTGGCATGACCTTTGCTAAAAACAAAACATATTGAGCGCCTGAAATTTGCCAGAACGTAAACGAATTGACATTTCTGGCAAAACATAGGCCACTCGGAAAAATATGACATGTCCAAAATGTGACATGTTCAAAACATGACATGACCACTACAAGTTTGCATATAACAGGAAAAATTGCTTTAACTAGAAAAATAACAACAATTGCTTTAACTAAAAAAATACCTAGAATTCTGTTAACTACACCTAAAACAACTAAAACACCTAAAATTCTGTTAACTACACCTAAAACAACTAAAACACCTAAAACTCTTTTAAATACACTTAAAACACCTAAATTCTGTTAACTACACCTAATTAAAAACCTAGCTGAATTTTTGTCTTAACTTTAAAACCTAGCTAAATTTAAAAACCTAGGGTTCATACGAATTAACTAGGGTTCATACCTAATCTGTCCTAGCAAGGGTTCAATCATAACCTACATTACTCTAATAACCTACATTTTTTCAACTACATAGGATTCAAAATAACTACTCTAATAACTATAACTAGGGAGGGAGGGAGGAGGAAGGAGGGAGGAGTACCTATCGGTGGAGGAGGGCCGACGCGGGGGCCGGGGCGGCGGGCGGAGGAGGAGGCCGACGCAGGGGAGCTGGGCGGCCGGCGGGGAGGAGGGCCGGCGCGGGGGAGCTGGGCGGCCGGTGGGGAGGAGGGCCGGCGCGGGCGTGGGTGGCCGACGCAGGGAGGAGGGCCTCCGCGGGGGACGGTAGTGTGCGGGGGTTGACTGCGGCGCGTGGGGGGTTAGTGAGGAGTGCGGAGTGTGAGTGAGAGATGAGGCCGGGCCGGGGGGCGCGGGCCGGGGGAGGTAGTGGGCTTAACAGCAGCGCGGGCAATGGGCCAGCGCTACTGCTAAGCCCACTAGCTGTAGCGCTAGTTGGGCGAAAAGCGCTGCTAATATTTACTTATCAGGGGGGTGTGGTGTTTTACACTTAGCAGTAGTGTGGGGCTAGATAACAGGCGTTGCTGCTAACAGTTACGAGTAGCGCTCTTTCTAGGCAGCGCTACTACTAACTTCTAGTAGCGTGGGGTCATAAACAAACGCTAGTGGTAAACTTCTATCTATAAGTGGTTTCCTAGTAGTGCGTGAATATCCCATTGTCACCACAGATAAGCACATGGAATACATACATCAAGTGTTCTCAAATCCTTAAAGACTAAATCCGATAAGATAACTTCGAAGGGAAAACTCAATCCATTACAAGAAGGTAGAGGGGGAGAAACATCATAAGATCCAACTATAATAGCAAAGCTCACGGTACATCAAAATCGTGCCAAATCAAGAACACGAGAGAGAGAGAGATCAGACACAAAGCTACTAGTACATACCCTCAGCCCCGAGGGTGAACTACTCCCTCCTCGTCATGGAAAGCGTCGGGATGATGAAGATGGCCACCGGTGATGATTCCCCCGTCCGGCAGGGTGCCGGAATAGCGTCCTGATTGGTTTTTGGTGGCTACAGAGGCTTGCAGCGGCGGAACTCCCGATCTAGGTTTCTTTTTGCGGTTTCTGTATTTATAGGAATTTTTGGCATTTGTTTCACGGCAGGGGAGTCTCCGAGTCAGCCACGAGGTAGGGGGAGCGCCCAGGGGGTAGGGCGCGCCCTCCACCCTTGTGGATAACTCGGGACTCTTCTGGCCCAACTCTTTTGCTTCGGTGGCTTCTTCTGGTCCATAAAAACTCATCGGGAATTTTTAGCTCGTTTGGACCCCGTTTGATATTCCTTTTCTGTAAAACTCAAAAACAAGGAAAAACAGAAACTGGCACTTGGCTCTTGGTTAATATGTTAGTCCCAAAAATCATATAAAATAGATATATTAATGCATATAAAACATCCAAGATGGATAATATAATAGCATGGAACAATGAAAAATTATAGATACGTTGGAGACGAGCATCCCCAAGCTTAATTCCTGCTCGCCCTCGAGTAGGTAAATGATAAAAACAGAATTTTTGATGTGGAATGCTACCTAACATATTTATCAATGTAATCTTCTCTATTGTGGCGAGAATATTCAGATCCATAAGATTCAAAACAGAAAGTTTAATATTGAAATAAAAACGATAATACTTCAAGCATACTAATAAAGCAATCATGTCTTCTCAAAATAACATGGCCAAAGAATGTTATCCCTACAAAATCATATAGTCTGGCTATGCTCTATCTTCATCACACAAGATATTTAAATCATGCACAACCCCGATGACAAGCCAAGCAATTGTTTCATACTTTTGATGTTCTCAAACATTTTCAATCTTCACGCAATACATGAGCGTGAGCCATGGACATAGCACTATAGGTGGAATAGAATGGTGGTTGTGGAGAAGACAAAGAGGAGGAAGATAGTCTCACATCAACTAGGCGTATCAACGGGCTATGGAGATGCCCATCAATAGATATCATTGTGAGTGAGTAGGGATTGCCATGCAATGGATGCACTAGAGCTATAAGTGTATGAAAGCTCAAAAAGAAACTAAGTGGGTGTGCATCCAACTTGCTTTCTCATGAACACCTAGGGCATTTGCGGAATCCCATCATTAAAATATACAAACCAAGTTCTATAATGAAAAATTCCCACTAGTATATGAAAGTGACAACATAGGAGACTCTCTGTCATGAAGATCATGGTGCTAGTTTGAAGCACACGTGTGGTAAAAGGATAGTAGCATTGCCCCTTCTCTCTTTTTCTCTCATTTTTTTGTTTTTTTGGGCCCTCTTTTTTTGGCGTATTTTTTTATTTTATTTTTCGTCCGGAGTCTCACCACGACTTGTGGGGGAATCATAGTCTCCATCATCCTTTCCTCACTAGGACAATGCTCTAATAATGAAGATCATCACACTTTTATTTACTTACGACTCGAAAAATTACAACTCAATGATTAGAACAAAATATGACTCTATGTGAATGCCTCCGGCGGTGTACCGGGATGTGCAATGAATCAAGAGTGACATGTATGAAAGAATTATGAAAGGTGGCTTTGCCACAAATACTATGTCAACTACATGATCATGCAAAGCAATATTACAATGATGAAGCGTGTCATAATAAACAGAACGGCGTAAAGTTGCATGGAAATATATCTCGGAATGGCTATGGAAATGCCATAATAGGTAGGTATGGTGGCTATTTTGAGGAAGGTATATGGTGGGTGTATGGTACCGGTGAAAGTTGTGCGCTACTAGAGAGGCTAGCAATGGTGGAAGGGTGAGAGTGCGTATAATCCATGGACTCAACATTAGTCATAAAGAACTTACATACTTATTGTAAAAATCTATTAGTTATCAAAACAAAGTACTATGCACATGCTCCTAGGGGGATAGATTGGTAGGAAACGACCATCGCTCATCCCCGACCGGCACTCATTAGGAAAACAATCAAAAAATAAATCATGATCCGACTTCATCACATAACGGTTCACCATATGTGCATGCCACGGGAATCACAAACTTTAGCATAAGTATCTTCCAAATTCATAACTACTCACTTGCATGACTTTCATATCACCATCTTCATATCTCAAAACAATCATAAAGAATCAAACTTCTCATAGTAGCCAATGCACTTTTTATGAAAGTTTTTATTATATCCCCCTTGGATGCCCATCATATTAGGACTAATTTTATAACCAAAGCAAATTACCATGCTGTTTAAAGACTCTCAAAATAATATAAGTGAAGCATGAGAGTTCATCAATTTCTTCAAAATAAAACCACCGCCGTGCTCTAAAAAGATATAAGTGAAGCACTAAAACAAATGACAAACTACTCCAAAAGATATAAGTGAAGATCAATGAGTAGTCGAATAATTATGTAACGATGTGAAGACTCTCTAACATTTAAGAATTTCAGATCTTGGGATATTATTCAAACAGCAAGCAAAACAAAATAAAATAAAATGACGCTCCAAGCAAAATACATATCATGTGGTGAATAAAAATATAGCTCCAAGTAAGGTTACCGATGAATGAAGACGAAAGAGGGGATGCCATCCGGGGCATCCCCAAGCTTAGATGCTTGTTTGTCCTTGAATATTACCTTGGGGTGGCTTGGGCATACCCAAGCTTAGGCTCTTGCCACTCCTTATTCTGTAGTCCATCGAAACTTCACCCAAAACTTGAAAACTTCACAACACAAAACTCAACATAAAATTTTATAAGCTCCGTTAGTATAAGAAAATAAATCACCACTTAGGTACTGTAGTCAATTCTTTCTAAATTCATATTGGTGAAATATATACTGTATTCCAACTTCTCTATGGTTCATACCCTCCGATACTACTCATACATTCATCAAAATAAGCAACCAACACATAGAGAACAGAATCTATCAAAAACATAGCAGTCTGTAGTAATCTGTAACTCTCGAATACTTCTGTAACTCCAAAAGTAATTTACTGGGCACAAAAGTTTCTGATTTTCAGCAGGATCAACACAACTATCACCGTAAGCTATCCCAAAGGTCTTACTTGGCACTTTATTGAAACAAAAGCTATAAAACATGATTACTACATTAGTATAATCATGTGAAGACACAAAAACAGTAAGGGTATATATCGGGTTGTCTCCCAAAAAGCGCTTTTCTTTAATGCCTTTCTAGCTAGGCATGATGATTTCAATGATGCTCGTATAAAAGATAAGAATTGAAACATAGAGGGAGCATCATGAAGAATATGACTAGCACATTTAAGTCTAACCCACTTCCTATGCATAGGGATCTTTTTTGCAAACAACTTATGGGAACAAGAATCAACTAGCATAGGAAAGCAAAACAAGCATAGCTTCAAGATTTTAAGCACATCGGGAGGAAACTTGATATTATTGCAATTCCTACAAGAATATATTCCTCCCTCATAATAATTTTCAGTAGCATCATGAATGAATTCAAAAATATAACCATCACATAAAGCATTCTTTTCATGATCTACAAGCATAGAAATTTTATTACTCTCCACATAAGCAAATTCCTTCTCATGAATAGTAGTGGGAGCAAACTCAACAAAATAACTATCATGTGAGGCATAATCCAATTGAAAATTAAAATCAAGATGACAAGTTTCATGGTTATCATTATTCTTTATAGCATACATGTCATCACAATAATCATTATAGATAGCAACTTTGTTCTCATAATCAATTGGAACCTCTTTCAAAATAGTGGATTCATCACTAAATAAAGTCATGACCTCTCCAAATCAACTTTCATAATTATCATAATAAGATTCAACACCCTCCAAAATAGTGGGGTCATTACTTCCTAAAGTTGACACTCTTCCAAACCCACTTTCCTCAATATAATCATCATAAATAGGAGGCATGCTTTCATCAAAATAAATTTGCTCATGAAAACTTGGGGGACTAAAAATATCATCTTCATCAAACATAGAATCCCCAAGCTTGTAGCTTTGCATATCATTAGCATGGATATTCAAGGAATTCATACTAACAACAATGCAATCATGCTCATCATTCAAATATTTAGTGCCCAGTATTTTAATGCATTCTTCTTCTAACACTTTGGCACAATTTTCCTTTCCATCATTCTCATGAAAGACATTAAAAAGATGAAGCATATGAGGCACCCTCAATTCCATTTTTTTGTTTTCTTTTATAGACTAAACTAGTAATAAAACAAGAAACTAAAAGATTCGATTGTAAGATCTAAAGATATACCTTTAAGCACTAACCTCCCGGGCAACGGCGCCAGAAAAGAGCTTGATGTCTACTACCCAACCTTCTTCTTGTAGACTCGTGTTGGGCCTCCAAGCGCAGAGTTTTGTAGGACAGTAGCAAATTTCTCTCAAGTGGATGACCTAAGATTTATCAATCTACGGGAGGCGTAGGATGAAGATGGTCTCTCTCAAACAACCCTGCAACAAAATAACAAAGAGTCTCTTGTGTCCCCAACACACCCAATGCAATGGTAAATTCTATAGGTGCACTAGTTCGGCGAAGAGATGGTGATACAAGTGCAATATGGATGGTAGATATACGTTATTGTAATCTGAAAATATAAAAAAGCAAGTTAACAAATAACAAAAGTGAGCGAAAACGGTATTGCAATGCTTCGAAACAAGGCCTAGGGTCCATACTTTCACTAGTGCAAGTTCTCTCAACAATGATAACATAACTGGATCATATAACTATCCCTCAACGTGCAACAAAGAGTCATTCCAAAGTCACTAATAGTGGAGAACAAGCAAAGAGATTATTGTAGGGTACAAAACCACCTCAAAGTTATTCTTTCTGATCAATCTATTGGGCTATTCCTATAAGTGTCACAAACATCCATAGAGTTCGTAGTAAAATAACACCTTAAGACACACATCAACCAAAACCCTAATGTCACCTAGATACTCCAATGGCACCACAAGTATGTGCGGGTATGATTATACAATATGCATCACACAATCTCAGATTCTCTATTCAAACCAACACAAATAACTTCAAAGAGTTCCCCAAAGTTTCTACCGGAGAGTCAAGACGAAAACGTGTGCATCCCCCTATGCATAGATTCCGAAGGTCACTGAACCCGCAAGTTGATCACCAAAACATACATCAAGAAGATCACGTGAATATCCCATTGTCACCATAGGTAAGCACATGCAAGACATACATCAAGTGTTGTCAAATCCTTAAAGACTCAATCCGGTAAGATAACTTAGAAGGGAAAACTCAATCCATTACAAGAAGGTAGAGGGGGAGAAACATCATAAGATCCAACTATAATAGCAAAGCTTGCAGTACATCAAGATCATGCCAAATCAAGAACGAGAGAGAGAGAGAAAGAGAGAGAGAGAGAGAGAGAGAGATCAAACACATAGCTACTGGTACATACCCTTAGCCCCGAGGGTGAACTACTCCCTCCTCGTCATGGAGAGCACCGGGATGATGAAGATGGCCACCGGTGATGATTCCCCCTTCGCCAATGTGCTGGAACAGGATCCCGATTGGTTTTTGGTGGCTACAGAGGCTTGCGGTGGAGGAACTCCCGATCTAGGTTTCTTTTCGGGGCTTTCTGTATTTATAGGAACTTTTGGCATCGTTTCACGTCAGGGGGGGTCTGAGTCAGCCACGAGGTAGGGGGCGCGCCCAGGGGGTAGGGTGCACCCTCCACCCTCGTGGACGACTCGGGACTCTTCTGGCCCAACTCTTTTGCTTCGGGGGCTTCTTCTGGTCCATAACAAATCACCGGGAATTTTTCAGCTCGTTTGGACCCCGTTTGATATTCTTTTTCTGTAAAACTCAAAAACAAGGAAAAAAACAGAAACTGGCACTAGGTTCTAGGTTAATAGGTTAGTCCTAAATATCATATAAAATAGTATATTAATGCATATAAAACATCCAAGAAGTATAATATAATAGCATGGAACAATCAAAATTATAGATATGTTGGAGACATATCAGTGAAATGTATTCTCGGTACATACGTGGCACTATAGCCATGAGTCTCACCCTGACGGCATCACCCAACACCAGCCTAGTCGCCTACTTCGACGCTGACTGGGCTGGGTGTCCCGACACTCGGTGCTCCACTTCCGGCTAATGCCTCTACCTCGGGCCCTCTCTGATTTCGTGGCCGTCTATATGACAACCCACGGTCTCACGATCGAGCGCCGAGGCCGAGTAAATGGCCGTGCCCAATGGCGTCGCGGAGTGCTCCTGGCTACGACAGCTCCTGCAGGAGTTGCTAAGTGAGGTTCCCAAGGCCACGCTTGTCTACTGTGACAACGTCTCCGCGGTCTACCTCGCTGCCAACCCTGTCCATCATCGCTGGATGAAGCATATTGAGCTCGACATTCACTTCGTTCGGGAGCATGTCGCACTTGGTCGTGTTCGAGTTTTGCATGTGCCCACCGATCAGCAATTCGCCAATATTATGACGAAGGGACTACCCACCTCGACTTTCGAGGGCTTTCGGTCCAGTCTTTGTGTCACTGGCGACGCTTCGACTGCGGGGGGTGTTGAACATGTGTACACGTATGTAGGTCTGGGTTTTGTATGCCTCACCTGTAGTGTCTCTCTCCCTTTGTATTTACTTGTATCTTGGAAGATAAGACACACGTCGCACACCTTGTACCTATATATGTACCTAGTGCACAACCAATGTGAATATCGATGCACACAATCATTTCTACAGTGATTTCTCCATGTTGCTGGTGGAGTTTGAGATTGGGCCGTGACATGGAGATGTTGCAACGTCCCTCCTGCTGTTTAGAGCAACTAGTCATCAACCCGTGCTTTTGCACCGGCTAGCATAAGAACGTACTTATCAAGTTTTAAATGTCATGACTACAATATCATATTAAAGTTTCCTTTTTATCCATATTAAATAATATAATTTGAGTGAATTCCTCAATTTATTATCAATCTTATGTATTCTAAATTCCTCAATTATTACCATCCTTATGAATTCTAATTTGGTAGCTGCCTTGATGATAAAATAATTTTTTTGCTCTCAACATGTCAAGTTTATGAGAAGGGGTACAATACAATGTCTAAGAAGAGCTACAACTAATTAGCGTCTCTATTCCTACTGAATTTGATAGAATATATGGAGGCATCATACCAATAATCCAGTACCCAGAAGAAACGATCACAAATGAATGCATCATTAAATTTTCAGCTGAAACCAATTATGCGAACGAATTTGGGCTGGTGGAAAATATAGGCCACTGAACCTTTCCATCGGCAAAACTTTCATTTTAAAAATGTATAATTTGTTGAGCAATATTTATTTCCCTTTTCTAAATATTTCCACATTTGCAGTTCCATTACTGAAAAAGAATGGAAAATGTACCAAGAATTTGTGGTGTTAAATTTCTAATTCCGATCAGACATCTAATTAGTAACTAAAAGCATGTACTCCCTCCGAAGGAGTACAATTTATTGAACTGTAAGCAAACTGCACAACAATGTTTATCTCTTCTCAACTGAAGCTAGTAAAACTGAACCAATAGCACAATTTATTGAACATTAAGCAAACTGCACAACAATATTTATTACAAATATTAAATCAAGGTGTATTCAAGAAATCAAAAATAGCTCAAATGGGCACCTGAATGGGGTTAAATAGATATTTGCACGAGATGTTCTAGAAGATAGCCCACTTGGTGGAAAATTAGTATTTTTCTTATTTGCATTATTCCCGTAATTTTATCACAAACTAATAAAACAACATTAGGACTACTTGCAAATTGTAGTATTTTTAAAAATATTTAGATATTGTTCAATTTACCCCTCTAAAAAGCTAGAAGAATGCCAAAATAAAGATTGTTATATAAAATTGAAGATTTTAATTCACTTTCCTTATTACAAATCTTCAGTCAAGATGTAGTCAAATTTTGAAGTGGAAAAGAGCCAATTGGTTTATGTGGATATTTGCATGGGATGCTATGAGAGATAGTACACTTGGTGAACAATCAATGTTTATCTTACTTTCATTATGCTAGGATTTTTATCATAAGCTATAGAACCAATATTATGATTTTTTGCCAAATTCTTTTTTATATTTTTGACAACATTAAGATATTGTTTCATTTTTATTTCCTCTGAAATAGCTAGAGAAGAATCTAAATAAATATTATTACATAAAATTGGTGATTTTAATTCACATTCATTATTACAAATTTTAAACCAACAGGTAGAGAGTTTTGAAGTGAAAAAGAGCTCAACTGGTCATTGAAATTTGTTTATGTAGTATAAAGTTGGAGATGTGTTGTGAATGTTTATGACACAATATTTGAGAGAGTCCATTTTGTGAACAACCTTGCATTTAAATTTTTGTGTATTGTTCCCAATGTACATGAACAACTCATGTACCAATATTAGTACTTCACAACAAGTTTTAGTAAAAGCAATTACATAATTTTTTTTTGCTAAACACACTCAAAAACTCACTTTGACTTTCCCCAAAATAATTGAATATTTTATCGATTCCATGCGCATGATCTACAATTGTATATGTGTACATGTATATATTGTTTCTGTGATTTTAGCTTTTCATTTCATATATGTATAGTTCAAAATTGAGTTTATTTCACCCATAAAAAGAATTGAGTTTATTACCGAAAAAGGCTTTCGCCCCACTTTATATATAAAGCAACAACCCACAAGCATCCAGTACAACCACACGCTACGCCACCGCAACACACGCACACAACCAGGACGGGATTCAAAGGCGCTGAGCGCAGCAACACTACTCCTAGCACTACTGCCCCGAAGATATGAAGCTACATATGACGAACCATGCGCTGGAAGGCGGCGCCTTCAGGAAGGAAACGACGCCGGAGCGCCGCCACCGCCCGATCCAAGGATCAAAGTTTCCCCCGGAGCCACATGACGGGCAATGAGAGCCGCGACGACGCCTTCAAGAAGGGAGCGATCTTCGCCGCCGCCGGTCCGTCCGAAGATAGAGCAGGTTTTCACCTCGGCCAACATTCACCGCCACCGAACGCCACACCCCGGCAACCACGCCGCCCACACGGCCATGATGAGCGGGCAGCACCAAGGCGCGGGCTTTGTCCAAGAGCACCGCGCCACCACCACCACCAGGGCCGCCGCCCCAGCATCCAAGACCTCGACACCACCTCACCCGTGACCCGGCGCACCCCAACAAAAGAGACGAGCGGAAAGGTCCCATCTTTCGCGCCCCTGGGCAACCCCCAGCGTCGAGACCCAATAGGTCGGCCAGAACCGGCATCCACCGACCCATCCTGCTACCCCAAGCGCGAGATGAGCTCGGTCTTGCAGCATTGTGCGCGAGACGAGCTCGGTCCTGCTGCATCGTGCGCGAGACGAGCTTGGTCCTGCTGCATCGTGCGCGAGACGAGCCCGGTCCTGCTGCATCATGCGCGAGACGAGCTCGGTCCTGTTGCATCGTGCGCGAGACGAGCTCTGTCCTGCGGCATCGGGCGTGAGACGAGCGGTGGATCGCAGCTGGGAAAAGACCAGCCATTTGACGGGAGTAGCGCCCGGGCAACGAGGAGATGGGGTGAAGGACGAGACGGCCTGAACGCAAACAAACCAACGCCGAAGGAGCCGGCCGTTGCCGCGGACAGAACCATCGAGTCACCGTGAAGCTGCCACGACACCGGTAGGCCACCGAGACCTACCCATGTCGCCGCCCACGGCCGGAGCAGCAGCCACGCCCGGCCGCTGCCCTACCCGCGTCGCTCGGCGGGCTCCAAGCATCGGAGCCGCCGGGCACGCACCACCGGAGCCAGGCGCCACCGGCCGGCCCCCAAAGCCAGATCTGGACGGATCCGGCCCGAGACCGGTCGCGAGCCACCTCCCGAGACGGGAGCACCGCAGCCGCACCGCAGCGCGCAGCCCGAGGATCGCCAGAGCGCCGCCACAGCAGGCCACCCCGC
>NC_041381.1:101913245-101926457 GCF_002162155.2 Triticum dicoccoides | reverse complement strand
GGGGAAGGAGAGAGGGGGAGGGGAGCGGGGCGGGCCGGGAGGCGCGCGCCTGGCGGCCGGCGGCGGCGGGGGTGGGAACCCTAGGGAGGGGAGCGGAATGAACCATCTCCATTGAGTTTATTTCAATAAGTGAGCAAAAAATATTAGAACAGAAGTCAGTGGACAAATTTTTGTTCAAAAGGACCATCTGTTCAACAAAATTGACGAAAACGACTATCTCTTAATAAATTGACAGAAAAGACCATCTCAACCATAGCGGCAGGGGCACCAGACAACGCGTGGCCCCTGCCGCCACGCCGGCAGCCACACTGCCAGGCGGCGGCACGCTGGTAACAGACTAACAAGCAGCCAGCGCCCGCGACGGAACGGGGGATGCGTTTGCTCCACGAGCCTGCTTTGCTGCATGCGTTTGTCCTCCGGCCACCGAATAAACAATGCATGCACCTACCCACTGGTCCAAAGCAGGCGCGCGACGCATTTCGTAATTTCCGTTTGTTCATCTCTGATTTTCCGTCATCGCATTTGTCATCTGAACCTATAAAACGAGGCATTGAGCCTCTTGTCATCCATCGTCCAACCACCCTTGAAATCGTCACAAATACAAATACCATACAAAGCGAGTTCAATTTAAAATAAACGATAACTATCGGATGGTACGAAAACTTTATTATGAAAACGTTTTACTCACATGATACTAAAATGTTATTATTGTACTATTATGTTTGAAGTCTAAGCAAATGATACTAAAAACAAACCTATTATTACTACCGGAAATACGGTTATTTTTTAAGTCATATGATATTTAAATGTTATTATCAAGTTATTATGTTTACACTCGAACCGAAGGATATTAGTTAAACAATGGTTATTTCAAATGTAAATATGGATGTTAAAATGTTTTTCCCCTAATTATAATATTTAAAATTTTAATAGACGAATAATACAATATTTGGTTACTAATATTTGAAATGTAAATATGGCCTGAGTCGCCTACGTCGGAGCCGGAGCCGCCTGTGCCGGAGCCTGCGCCTGGCCTCTGCAGCCGACTCCGCGCGGATGGAGTACAGGATGGCGTGCTGCTTCGGCCACACGCCCACGCCCTCCTCCATCGCCGGCGCCTCCTCCTCCCCCACATCCAGGGCGACGCCTCCTCCGCCGGCTCATGCTCCTCCTCCTCTTCCTCGTCCGTCGGCTCCTGCTCCTCGTCCTTTTCCTCCTCTGCCGGCTCCTCCTCCACCTCCTCGAAATCCTCCTCCAGTTCCAGAGGTAGCCCCGCTTTCCCTACGGATCCGGACTTGCTCAAGGAGGAAGAGACGGTGCTGGATCATGTAATAGCGGCGGCGTGGGGGCATGGCTAACGGGCTCGAGTGGCGACGGAGGGAGGGACGGTGCTAGATCGTGTAGTAGCGGCAGCGTGGGGGGCATGGCTAACGGGCTCGAGCGGCGAAGGAAGGGAAGAGGTGGATGTGCTAGGGCCGGGGGCGCCGGCCGGCTTAAATAGCCGGCTACGGCCCCGAGCGGGGAGCCGGAACGGCGCCACGTGGCGTTCATACCGTGGCGACGGTCGAGGCGCCCGTCAGACTGTCGGGTTTCCCGGCGAGTCCGTGCAAGACCACACCGTCAGGCCGACGTGTCCGATTGTAGATGCTCTTATAAGCTCAGATAATAAATATGTGATGAAAAATTAGAAACGAACTAGACGGAAAATACACGTAATCCAAAACACTGCAATTGTCGGCAGACGAAACGCGTTGCACGCCTGCTTTGGATCAATGGGTACGTGCGTGCATTGTTTATTCCGTGGCCGTAGGACATATGCATGCATCAAAGCAGGCTCGCACGCAGCAGAACAGTACTGCCGCCTCGCCACTAGGCGGCAGGACCACATGCAATCATCGTTTCCGTCGCGGGCGCTGGCTGCCTGTTACGAGCATGCTGCCGCCTGGTAATGTGGCGGCAGGGGCTGCCGCCTGCCGGCGTGACGGCAGGTGCCACGCGTCGGCTGTTATTTAGTTAGAGGTGGTTTTTTCTGTTAATTTTATTTAAAGGTGATCTTTTTTTTAATTTCGTTAGGCATGTGGTTTTTTTGGACAAAAATTGCTTTCCCACATGTCAACCACCAAAGATGATCTATCTCAAGTCACTTGAAAATCTTTGTCCTCGACAGTAAACCCACCCCAAAAACTATCTTCGCCCCCAACGCTCTGGCACCACTCCCGCATGGCCGGTCGGCGTGACCCCGACAACCTCACGAACACCCGTGCAAGGTGGTACCTGGGCATGGAAGAGCCCAACGTGCCCCTGCCACCTCTTCGTCAATGGAGTCTGTGCAATACGCGTAGATCAAACAAACAGCTAACGTCTTCTTTCACGTCAGACGTTTCATGCCAAGCTTCAGTTCGAAGCAGGCACCCATACGAGCCGGTGGCGACTGTTGGCTCAGGCCCCACCTTGACGACACAACCGTTGAGTACTTTCCAACGATGCGCTTGTACAAGCTAGCGGCGGCCGATTCCATCCGGCCGATCGAGCGTATAGGACAACAGCACGTATGTACCAATCAGTCGGCGACTTGATCGTTTTCTCTCTCGGCGAAACACACGCGAACACAGTACACGGACACGCTGAGATGATAGCTGCGCAGGCTCGTGTCGAGCCTGTTTTTCTTTATTGCTTTTCAACTCACGGTTGTTTACTAGGGTCCTTCCATGTATATATATGTAGGAGCTAGACTAGATAGCACCGAACCAACTCGGTGACTAAAACTACTCCTACTCGGTCACGTACATGCTAGTCCTATTGGGTGATGGTCAGCTATCCTATCCGGACACCTGCGTACGCACGTACGGGAGAAACCACGCCGGGTTTAACTCCAACAATAACACCCTAAACACGACCTCGTCACGTAACAACTCCGACGCCGATCCTTCTTTGCTTTTTCAAGAACATCTTTCGGTCCAAACTCTTGGTTAGCATATCCACCGGCTGATCATCGGTGACGTAGTTGACCTTCATCTTATCTTCTTCCACGCAGTCCTTTATGTATTGATACAACATATTAATGTGCTTCCTCCTATCATTCCGCACTACAACCTCGCATAGAAAACTTTCAGACTTTCTGTCAACATTGAGCACCACTTGTTCCGGATCTCGATTCTTGAGATCACCGTGTAGCCTCCATGGCCACACACCTTGACAAACCGCAGCGATAGCTACAATTTACTCTTTTGCATCAACTGCGGGTGCTTTGCTCTTCTTGCTCAGCTCAAGACGAGGTTCCATCGAAGCGTCAACTAGATTGCAATCTTTTATGCCACGGCTTTCAAGTATCTTCCTTGTGTTTGCCTCTTGGCATAGTGTGATCCCCTCCCTCTTTTGATGACCTAGATCATCTATCTTAAAAATTTCTTTCATCTGTAGCTTGAACTTTGAAATCACCTCTTCATCCACTCCGGTAATTAATAGGACGTCGACGTAGATGCCAACTAGTAGACGATCCTTTCATTCATCTCTCTTGTACATTGCATGCTCTAGTGGGGCTTTCTCAAATCCAAAAGAAATCAATGTCCGATCAAGTTTGATGTTCCACTCCCAGAGCCTTGCCGTAGCCCGTACAAGACTTTGTGTAACTTCAGTACCTTGTGCTCTTCTCCGTCTTTGATGAAACCCGGTGGTTGATTCACATACACATCTCCTTCTATCTCGACATTAAAAAACGCGGAGTTTACATCCATATGATGTACTTTTCATGATTCCTGAGCCGCGAGAGCGATGAGTAATCTTATCGACTCCATCTTTGCAATGGAAATGAACACTTCTTTGAAGTCCACACCTTCCTCTTGCACATACTCTTTGGCCACAAACCTTGCTTTGTGCTTCATGCAGCCTTCAACATCTTTCTTGACAAGCAGCATACTATCCACTCGATCAAGCAGCATACCATCCACTCGGATGACAGTTCACCACTCGACCGTACGACTCACTCGGATATACGAAGCCCAGCAGGCAGCAAAGCAGTCGGCATCATTCTAATAGTGAGGGCTTGATAGTGGGCTGGCATTATGGCATTCATGCCCCACTTTGTAACATAGGAGGTGAGGGGGTGGCGCACTCTATATAAGCCACCCCCCACCACTAGACTAGGGGGGTTGGGCTCCCACCTCTCTCTCTTTTCACCATTAGTCTCAAGACTTAGCTCAGGCATGGGGATCTGTTCCTCTCTCACACACACACATTGTAATCTCCGGATATATACTCAGATAAAACAAAGCCTCTCCGGAGCACGAGACGTAGGGTTATCTCCATCGTGAGAGGCCTGAACTCACTAAAACCACCGTGTCACCCATATGCATCTCGATAGATCATGCTCCGTTATCCTACCCCTCTCTTACTGTCGGAATCGTTCCCACGACTGTTGGCACCCACCGTGGGGCATGGCGTCTATCGAACCATGATGCAAATGGTTTTTATTTCTTCGATCTTCGTCCATCGATCAACAATCATCAATGGAGGGTTTGATCCAGGATGTTCCAGACATCACTCCATCCACACGAGAGACATGACACTCTTCATACAGAGGGATCAGGAAGTCCCATTCCATACTATCTTGTTCTTTACAATCTATCATTGATCTAACGATTGTTTGTTTTTCTTCCGTATGCACACGAGCTCATACAAAAGGATGCCTCCCTTTGTACCGATTGGTGGCTCAGCTCCCGGACGATGAAGCGCCACTATCCGCATGTCGTCATCTCCGACCTCATCTGCGAACGCCGTCGTCGAGCGCCCACACACGCACAGCCGCTAACGCTTGGCCTGGCTCTTTGGCTCTTCGGCCGGCGGAGCACGACGACCGGCGATTGATCCGGCTCCTCGGGCGACAAGGCCCGGCTGCCGGCACTCGGCCCAGCTCCGCAGACGTTGAAGTGCGACTCCGACGGCGCACGGCTCCGACTCCTCGAGCAGTGAAACGTGACCACGACGCTCGCACCGGCCTCGCCCTTGGCTGTGCCGGCCCGCGACTCTCGCGCTTGGACTGCAGCCAGCTGCTTATCCTCCTCATCGCCGCCCCTCTGACCGCCGTCAGATTACACCTGACCGGCAGTTTCCGTCGCGGCCCGACTCTCCTTCTAACTTTAATTCTTTGCTCATTTATTCCCTTAATTCCTTCCCATTTATTTCCTGCATGCAGGGGATTAATGGCCGTGGGAAAAGGAAACGTCTCTAGCATGCATTGCCGGATTTTAACTAATTAGGATTAATGCTTCTTACATGCAGATCGTGCAGATTTTGTTGGGCGTGGGGCAACGCCTTCAACGCGTTGAACGTGGGGGCAAACCCTTCAATGCGTTGGACGTGGACTCGGCCACCCACACGCCATCACTCAGCTGCACACGCCAGCGTCACTCGGCCGCCCGCACGCCATCGCTCAGCTGGACACGTCTTCATCAACTTGTCCGACTCGGCCATCCCATGCATTGTCACTCGACTGGGCTGTCCTCGACCGGACGCGTCTTTATCAATCGGACGCCTCGCGTATCGTCACTTCAGGTGATGCTTCTACTTCACGCCTTGTCCATCGTCACTTTGCGGGACGAGTCTACTTCAGTCCAACGCCTCGTGGATCGTCACTCCGCGGGACGCGTCTACTTCAGTCAGACGCCCTGTGCATCGTCACTTCACGGGATGTGTCTACTTCAGTCGGACGCCTCGTGCAACGCCACTCCGCGGGACGCGTCTACTTTACTCGGACGCTGATGGGGTTATGTACCTAGGGTAGGGTCATGGACCTGATCCAAATAACTTACCCCAGGACATCCTTAGAAGAGGTCGCCTTCCAGTCGACCAACGAGGATTCACTCGACTGGCCTGAAGGACTCGACCACGAAGACCCACTCGACCACCAGGAGGTCAAGAGGCACTCTGCACTGCAACGGCCTGTAATCAAGTAGACTTTATGATAGTAAAGGCCTTTTATGTGGGGCGTTACCTGTAACGCCCCAGACTTAACTCACCTTAAACCCTCTCCTGCGTGGGCCGGCTGGGGTCCTGGCGCACTCTATATAAGCCACCCCCCTCCACAGGCAGAGGGGTTCGAGACCTTGTAATTCACACATTCATAATCCACTCGACCGCCTCCGGGCTCCGAGACGTAGGGCTGTTACTTCTTCCGAGAAGGGCCTGAACTCGTACATCCTTTGTGCTTACAACCTCTCCATAGCTAGGACCTTGCCTCTCCATACCTACCCCCCACTCTACTGTCAGGCTTAGAACCACGACAGTTGGCGCCCACCGTGGGGCTGGTGTTTTAGCGATTTTGTGGAGAAGTTGCGATTCTTCCGAGTACTTTCATCATGGTGTCTGCTGGAGTTTTGGTCGAGGGTCAAGAGATCCGTCTCGGCACTCTCACCTTCATCGCCGACGACTCCGCATGGCTCCAGGAGGCTCCACTCGACGTAGATGCGCTCCCCGTCCGCGGTGCGACGCATTTTCGCGCATGTGTCCGCGGGGTTCTGCTGCGGCAACCGTCGACCCAGTATCGGTCAGCTCCTCCATCGTTCACCCTCCCGGTCTCCCGCCAGCGCAAACGCTCAGGCCGGTCGAGGCTTCAGCGATGGGTGAGTCACGCGGTGGCTCGCCAATCGGCCACTACCCAAGTTGCGGCAATCGAACCCAACGAATCTCTCTACGGCTTGTTCGATCAGTCGACTGGCTCCGTAGAGACTGCATCCGAGTGCGGAAGCAGTGATCCAGCGGCGGAAATCTTGATGGTCGACGGGCCCCATAGCCCTCCTGGCTTCGCCCGTGGTGGTGGAGCAGGTGACGGCGGCGATCCTGCACGTGGCTACGAAGAGTATCAGCCCGAGCCACTCGACTCTCTGCAAAGAGAAGAGCTTCGCCGCAGGAACGAAGATCCCCTGCGTATTCCCATCGCAGGAGAAACCCCCGAGGCTCGTGCCTTAGAGGAGGCGCGTCTCGCCAATTTGGCCGAGCACACTCGACTGGAGAACCTTCAGCGAGCACTCGACGAGCGCGCGCGGCAACGAGTTCCCGACACCAGTCGACGTCAAGTCTTCCCGCCGACTCAGGTATATCGAACCCCAATTCAGAATTTAGCAGCTGCGACCCGTATAGCAGAGTCCATTCAGCCTTCGCAGTCGGAAGCTGGCAGAGGTTTGCTGCAGATCAGGGATCTGCTCCGAGCAGCAGGAGATCAGAATTCAGCCGTGTCTCAGTCGCGCAACAGAATTCACAGTCGATCCGTCACTGTGAATACGGTTCAGTCGGCTCACAGCCCCAGATCGCCTCCGCGGCGCGAAGGGCGTGAGAATCGGCGAGGTCAATATGGCGACAGACTCGACCGAGATGATAGGCGTCGAGTGCCCTATTCCCCTCCGAGGGGTGGGTCTTACGCTCCTCGGCAGCCAGATGATAGGCGTCAGTACAGTACAGGGCGTAGGGTTCCAGTTGACCCCAGAGAGCCAGGCTTCGACGCGCGATCCATTATTGTGCAAGGGTTGGTCGACCGGAACAGAGCCCATCGAGGTGCACTCGACAGAGATGTACCCACGAGCAGTCGAGTACATGTTTCTGGTCCTGAATGTTTCAGCAGAGCTATCAGAGCCGCAGTTATCCCCCCCAATTTCAGGTTGGCAACAGGAGTCAGCAAGTTCACTGGTGAGTCTAAGCCTGAAACTTGGCTTGAAGACTACCGAGTGGCAGTTCAGATCGGTGGTGGGAACGACGAGGTGGCCATGAAGCATTTGCCCCTCATGTTGGAAGGTTCTGCCAGGGCATGGTTGACTCAATTACCTCCTAGCAGCATTCACACTTGGGAAGATCTGTCCCGAGTGTTCGTCAGAACGTTTGAAGGGACTTGCAAGCGACCAGCGGGATTGACAGAGTTGCAAGTCTGCGTGCAGAAAACTAATGAGACTCTCAGAGAGTATATTCAGAGGTGGATCACTTTGCACCACACTGTGGAAAATGTCTCTGATCATCAGGCAGTATGCGCCTTCAAAGACGGCGTGAAGAACAGAGAACTGAGTTTGAAATTTGGTCGAACCGGTGACATGACCTTGAGTCGGATGATGGAGATTGCTACCAAGTACGCCAACGGTGAAGAAGAAGACCGACTCCGAAGCGGCAAGCACAAGCCGAGTCAGTCGAAAAAAGGAAACACCAGTCGGAAACAGAAGCGGAAGGCTGAACATGCAGCTCCTGGAGAGGCTCTGGCCGTGACTCAAGGAAAGTTTAAGGGAAAACCAAAAGGATCCTGGAACCCCAAGAAGGTAAAGGATAAAGAGGGGAACGACGTGATGGATATGCCGTGTCACATTCACACAAAGAAAGATGAAGAGGGGAATATCATTTACCCAAAGCACACCACTCGCCAATGTCGACTCCTGATCCAGCAGTTTCAGGGAAAACAGTCTAAGGACAAGGAGAAGGAGTCGGACAAGGCCGAAGACAAAGAGGACAGTGAGGGAGGATATCCGCATATCAACTCCACTCTGATGATCTTTGCAGATGTGGAAAGCAGAAGTCGACTGAAAGTGATTAACCGAGAGGTGAACATGGTTGCCCCAGCAAAGGCAAATTATCTGAAGTGGTCTCAAACACCCATCACATTCGACCAATCTGATCACCCGACTCATATTGCCACCCCCGGGAGGCAAGCTTTGGTGGTCGATCCAGTTGTCGAAGGCACTCGACTGACAAAGGTGCTGATGGATGGTGGAAGTGGGCTGAACTTATTGTATGCAGACACATTGAAAGGTATGGGCATTCCGATGTCCCGACTGAGCACTAGTAACATGAGCTTCCATGGAGTTATACCAGGGAAGAAGGCCGAGTCACTCGGCCAAATAGCTTTGGACGTAGTGTTTGGTGATTCGAAGCATTTTCGCAAAGAAAAGTTGACATTTTAGGTCGTGGATTTTCAAAGTGCATATCATGCCATTTTGGGGAGGCCAGCCTATGCACGGTTCATGGCTCGACCATGTTACGTGTACCTCAAATTGAAGATGCCCGGTCCCAAAGGTGTGATCACTGTCACCGGTGATAGGAAAAAAGGCAGAGGAGTGCTTTCAGAAGGGCTCCAAGATTGCCGATTCCCAAGTGACAGCGGTCAAGTTCGAAGAATACAAGCAAAACGCAGATCCGAGTGACTTGCTGCGATCCAAGAAGCCCGCCACAGAGTCTGCATTTCGGTCGTCCGGTGAGACGAAGCCTGTTCACATTCACCCGACCGATCCCGAAGCAGCTCCGACCCGCATCTCCACAACACTCGACCCAAAATAGGAAGAAGCGCTCATCCAGTTCCTCCGTGAGAACTGGGACATTTTTGCATGGAAGCCCGCTGACATGCCAGGTGTTCCCAGGGGACTGGCTGAGCATCGCCTAAGAGTCGACTCGTCTGCAAAACCAGTCAAAGAGCATCTTCGGCGGTCCGCCGTCCAGAAGAGAAAGGCCATCGGTGAAGAAGTGGCTCGACTGTTGGCGGCAGGATTTATCCGAGAGATATACCACTCCGAGTGGCTCGCTAATGTCGTCATGGTTCCTAAGAAGGACAAGTCGCTCCGAATGTGCATTGATTTCAAGCACATCAACCAGGCCTGCCCGAAAGATCACTTTCCTCTCCCTCGCATAGATCAAATTGTTGACTCGACCGCGGGATGCGAGAGGTTGTCTTTTTTAGATGCTTACTCCGGGTACCACCAGATCCGTCTGTACGGGCCCGATGAGGTAAAAACAGCTTTCATCACTCCATTTGGGTGCTTCTGCTATATCACCATGCCATTCGGCCTCAAGAATGCCGGAGCCACATTTATGAGAATGATTCAGAAGTGTCTACTCACCCAAATCAGTCGGAATGTGGAAGCTTATATGGATGATATTGTTGTCAAGTCACGAAAAGGTTCCGACCTGCTCGCTGACCTCGCCGAAACATTTGCCAACCTCAGAAGGTATGATATCAAGCTCAATCCATCAAAGTGCACATTTGGAGTTCCTGGTGGCAAGTTACTCGGTTTTCTCGTTTCCGAACGGGGAATCGACGCTAACCCAGAGAAGATTGGCACTATCCTCCGAATGAAACGCCCTGTGCGAGTGCACGATGTCCAGAAGCTTACTGGATGCTTGGCCGCATTAAGTCGATTCATCTCACGACTCGGTGAAAAGGCACTGCCTCTTTACCGACTGATGAAGAAGGCTGACAAGTTCGAGTGGACTCCAGAAGCTGATGCAGCGTTTGCCGAGCTAAAAGCTCTGCTCTCCACCCAGCCGGTGCTTGCTGCTCCAATCAGCAAAGAGCCTCTGTTACTCTACATCGCAGCCACAGGACAAGTCGTCAGTATTGTGCTAACGGTCGAGCGGGAAGAAGAAGGAAAAGCTCTCAAAGTTCAGCGCCCAGTGTATTATTTGTCTGAAGTCTTGACTCCATCCAAGCAGAGATATCCTCATTATCAGAAGCTTGTGTATGGAATATACATGACCACAAAGAAGGTTGCTCATTATTTCTCTGACCATTCCATCACAGTCGTCAGCGACGCTCCACTATCAGAGATTTTGCACAACAGAGACGCAACTGGTCGAGTGGCCAAATGGGCGATTGAACTTCTTCCCCTTGATATCAAGTTTGAGGCAAAGAAAGCCATTAAGTCCCAGGCGATAGCAGATTTCCTCGCCGAGTGGATTGAACAACAGCAGTCGACTGAAGTTCACTCGGAGCATTGGACCATGTTTTTCGATGGCTCTAAGATGTTGAATGGTTCCGGTGCTGGGGTCGTCCTGGTTTCCCCCAGAGGAGATAAGCTTAGATATGTGCTCCAGATTCACTTTGACTCCTCCAACAATGAGGCAGAATATGAGGCCCTCCTATATGGGTTGCGCATGGCCATTTCACTCGGCGTCCGTCGCCTAATGGTCTATGGCGACTCGGATCTAGTGGTCAATCAGGTGATGAAAGAGTGGGACGTGAGAAGCCTAGCCATGACTGGATACTGCAGTGCAGTGAGGAAGCTGGAGAAGAAGTTCGAGGGGTTGGAGCTCCATCATATACCCCGACTGAAAAATCAAGCAGCTGATGATCTAGCAAAGATAGGTTCCAAGAGAGAAGCCATTCCGAGTGGTGTGTTCTTGGAGCATATACACACTCCGTCAGTCAAAGAAGATCCTTTCACCGAAGAAACTCCGCAGCCCAAGAGCGCCACAGATCCGACTGAAGTTGAAGTCCCAGCAGTGGTCGACTTGATCATGGAGGTTTTGGTGGTCATTCCCGACTGGACGATTCCGTATGTCGCATATATCTTGAGGAAAGAGCTTCCGGAGGATGAGGAAGAGGCTCGACAGATCGTCCGTCGATCTAAAGCCTTTACCGTAATCAAAGGACAATTATACAGAGAAAGCGCGACTGGAGTCGGTCAGAAGTGCATAACACCAGAAGAAGGTCGACTCATCCTCAATGATATTCATTCGGGGACCTGTGGTCATCATGCGTCCTCTCGGACCATCGTGGCCAAAGCATACCGAGCCGGATTTTACTGGCCCAAGGCGAATGAGATGGCAAAGGAGATAGTGGATAAGTGCGAGGGATGTCAGTTCTACTCGAATATGTCGCACAAGCCTGCGTCAGCTTTGAAGACCATCCCACTCGTCTGGCCTTTTGCAGTTTGGGGGCTGGACATGATCGGTCCTTTGAGAACAGGACGAAGTGGCTTCACGCATGTACTGGTGGCAGTCGACAAGTTCACCAAGTGGATCGAGGCTAAACCAATCAAGAGCCTTGACGCCGGTACTGTTGTTAGCTTCATCAGGGAACTAATATTCAGATATGGAGTCCCGCACAGCATCATAACGGATAATGGGTCGAACTTTGACTCAGAGGAATTCAGAGCTTTCTGCAACTCCCAGGGCACACGAGTCGACTACGCATCAGTCGCCCTTCCGCAGTCGAATGGACAAGCAGAGCGAGCTAATGGACTGATTCTCAAGGGACTGAAGCCTCGACTGATGCGTGATCTCAAACACGCAGCTGGAGCTTGGGTCGACGAACTTCCATCTGTACTCTGGGGACTGCGGACCACGCCTAATCGGTCGACCGGAAGAACTCCATTCTTCTTGGTCTATGGAGCTGAGGCAGTCTTGCCGAGTGATCTTCTCCACAATGCTCCTCGAGTTGAAATCTACAGCGAAGCAGAAGCTGAACAAGCGCGGCAGGACGCAGTCGACCTTTTAGAGGAAGAAAGGGAGATGGCTCTGATCCGGTCGACCATCTACCAACAAGATCTGCGGCGTTTCCACGCCCGAAATGTGAGAGGTCGAGCCTTCCAGGAAGGGGATTTGGTTCTCCGAGTGGATCAGCACAAACCACACAAGCTTGCTCCTTCTTAGGAAGGCCCCTTCATCGTCACCAAGGTTCTCCACAACGGGGCGTATCGTCTTTACAACGTCGAGCATAATATCGACGAGCCCCGAGCTTGGAACGCGGAGTTACTCCGCCCGTTTTACACTTAAGCTTTATCACTCGGATGAGTTGCAATAAAGTACGTCTGTAGTTCATGGACCCCAAAATAATAAGTGTCATAGTTCCTCCATAATATCTGTCACTTTTTATTTTTTGTCCAATGAAATTCCCCTCAGTGGGTGACTTAGCTGCGAATCCGTTTCGCCTAAGTTTGTAAAAATCCTACCGAGTGAAGAGCAACCCTCTCACTCGGGGGCTTAGCTGCGAATCCGTTTCGCCTAAGGTATCAAATTCCTACCGAGTGGTGAACCAGACTCCCACTCGGAGGCTTAGCTGCGAATCTGTTTCGCCTAAGTTATCAAAATCCTACCGAGTGAAGAGCAACCCTCTCACTCGGGGGCTTAGCTGCAGTCCTAGCACTCGCCTAAGTTGTGAAATCCTACCGAGTGGTAAGCCAGCCTTCCACTCGGAGGCTTAGCTGCAGCCTCGTGCTCGCCTAAGTTATAAAAATCCTACCGAGTGAAGAGCAACCCTCTCACTCGGAGGCTTAGCTGCGGTCAAGCACTCGCCTAAGTTGTAAAAATCCTACCGAGTGGTAAGCCAGCCTTCCACTCGGAGGCTTAGCTGCGGTCAAGCACTCGCCTAAGTTGTAAAAATCCTACCGAGTGGTAAGCCAGCCTTCCACTCGGAGGCTTAGCTGCAGCCTCGTGCTCGCCTAAGTTATAAAAATCCTACCGAGTGGTAAG
>NC_041381.1:101909512-101910954 GCF_002162155.2 Triticum dicoccoides | reverse complement strand
TTCAGTTTTCTTCTCAGTCAATTTGCTGACTCGGTCGGTCAGGGCAGCTTTGTCAGTTTTCAGTCGACTGACCTCCTTGTTGGCAATCCCAAGAGCAGCTTTCAGATTGGTATTGTCTTGTTCGAGCTTGGTGACTGAAGCTAACTTCTCGTCAGCAAGCTTGATCTTCTCAGCTAGCTCAAGGTCTTTCTTCTGCTGGGCCTCCCTTACCTTGCCTGCAAGTTACAGCAAGATCAGGTGCTGAAACAAGCAAGAGGAAAAGCAGTCGTCAGGGTCTCACCAAACATACCTTCGGTCTCCTCCTTTGCCTTTGTCAGCTTCTCCTGAACCAGCTTCAAGCTCAGCTCGACTTGAGTATGTTTTTGTTCCAGCTCTGAGTAGCGAGCCACAAGATCACAAGAGTTCTGCGAAGAACCAATCGACTAAATGTCAAATATAAATCACTTCCGAGTGAAAAAGGGATAAGCACACGTTTCTAAGACTACAGCCAAATACAAGCATTCGACTGTAGTCTCGGGGACTACACCCAGTGGGTGCACTCAGCGTGCCGCCACTAATCCTGTTGAAGACAAAGTCGACCAGTCGACCTCAAAAAAAAAGTGTGCGAGATGCATTCTCTAAGACTGTGATCAACTACAAGCAGTCGACCACAGTCTCGGGGACTACACCCAGTGGGTGCACTCAGCGTGCCCCCACCGGTTTGTGAAATCCAGTCGACCAGTCGACTGATAGAAAGATTGACATTATAAAGCCTAAGGCCGACTGCCAGCAGTCGACCTTAGCCTTGGGGACTACACCCAGCGGGTGCACTCAGCGTGCCCCCGCTAACACGGAGTTTATTCGACACACCCAGTGGGTGACTAATATAAATTCCGGAAAAGAAAAGTTTTTGGTAGCATATCCAACAGAACAAACAGCGGTCGACTGACCTGGACATTGCTTTGGAGGGCAGAACTGGCGTCATAAGCTGCCTGGCTCGCGTCCCGGATGGTCTTCAGCTGCTCCATCATGAGTCCCGCCTGGCGTATTGCCTCCTTCGCTGCGCCAGCTTGATCCTCTGGGACGTGGTGCGTCGTAAAGAGGGAGGGCTGCTGAGCACTCGTCAGTGGATTTGCGAAGGACACCGTGTGTCGAGTGGTGTTCCCTTCCTCCACAGTCAGAATCTCAGGCGCCGTCACATCCTGAGGTACCTTACTGGCGGACGCTTTCCGACTCCTCCTGCGTGCCAGTGTTTCTTCCTCCTCGTCGTCGTCTGGGAGATTGATAACAGTGTTGGGTGGAACTGCGGAGAAGGATCAGGATCAGAGATCGCGAGTCAGTCGACTACGGACGATGTTAAGAATACAGTACCTGGGTTCGAAGTTGCTGCATCCTCCATCTCGTGGTCGTCAGCCCGGGCCGAGGTCTCAGAAGTAGCAGCACTGCAACTCCAAAAGATCAGT
>NC_041381.1:101895967-101907720 GCF_002162155.2 Triticum dicoccoides | reverse complement strand
AGAGAGGGGGAGAATGCTAAGGCGCAGCACAGAAATCCTCGCCGGGCACATTTATAAGGTCCCTTCCGAGTGGATGACAGGTGGGCCCGGTCGATCTAATCATATCTGGAACAGTTATGCCGACGGGATACGTGGCGAAAAAGGCGGCGCGGAGATCGAGGCGTCCATGCCCCGTCCCATCCGAACGCCGCGGTCCGCCCCGCTTCGCGCGCACCCCAAAATTTCGCATCCCGCGGAATCCGCGAGCAACAAATCAGTCTGTCAGGCGCGGTGTTTCCGGCGATCCGTCGCTCGGAGATCGTCGAAGCCTGAAAGATCACTCGACGCAAAAACAGAATGGATCGAGTCGATTGAAGGCAAGTTGTTTCCTGTCGACAAAGGGATTCTTTAGTCCAGAACAGCGCACAACCGGAGCACAAAGGTTAATCGGAAACGACATCAACTCCTTCTTCACTCGAAGCCTCAATCCATTCGGGGGCTAATGATGGGGTTATGTACCTAGGGTAGGGTCATGGACCTGATCCAAATAACTTACCCCAGGACATCCTTAGAAGAGGTCGCCTTCCAGTCAACCAACGAGGATTCACTCGACTGGCCTGAAGGACTCGACCACGAAGACCCACTCGACCACCAGGAGGTCAAGAGGCACTCTGCACTGCAACGGCCTGTAATCAAGTAGACTTTATGATAGTAAAGGCCTTTTATGTGGGGCGTTACCTGTAACGCCCCAGACTTAACTCACCTTAAACCCTCTCCTGCGTGGGCTGGCTGGGGTCCTGGCGCACTCTATATAAGCCACCCCCCTCCACAGGCAGAGGGGTTCGGGACCTTGTAATTCACACATTCATAATCCACTCGACCGCCTCCGGGCTCCGAGACGTAGGGCTGTTACTTCTTCCGAGAAGGGCCTGATGGGGTTATGTACCTAGGGTAGGGTCATGGACCTGTTCCAAGTAACTTACCCTAGGACATCCCTAGAAGAGGTCGCCTTCCAGTCGACCAACGAGGATTCACTCGACTGGCCTGAAGGACTCGACCACGAAGACTCACTCGACCACCAGGAGGTCAAGAGGCACTCTGCACCGCAACGGCCTGTAATTAAGTACGCTTTATGATAGTAAAGGCACTTTATGTGGGGCGTTACCAGTAACGCCCCAGACTTAACTCACCTTAAACCCTCTCCTCCGTGGGCTGGCTGGGGTCCTGGCGCACTCTATATAAGCCACCCCCCTCCACAGGCAGAAGGGTTCGGCACCTTGTAATCCGTACATTCATAATCCACTCGACCGCCTCCGGGCTCCGAGACGTAGGGCTGTTACTTCTTCCGAGAAGGGCCTGAACTCGTACATCCTTTGTGCTTACAACCTCTCCATAGCTAGGACCTTGCCTCTCCATACCTACCCCCCACTCTACTGTCAGGCTTAGAACCACGACAGTTGGCGCCCACCGTGGGGCAGGTGTTTTAGCGATTTTGTGGAGAAGTTGCAATTCTTCCGAGTATTTTCATCATGGTGTCTGCTGGAGTTTTGATCGAGGGTCAAGAGATCCGTCTCGGCACTCTCACCTTCATCGCCGACGACTCCGCATGGCTCCAGGAGGCTCCACTCGACGTAGATGCACTCCCCGTCCGCGGTGCGACGCATTTTCGTGCATGTATCCGCGGCGTTCTGCTGCGGCAACCATCGACCCAGTATCAGTCGGCTCCTCCGTCTTCCACCCTCCCGGTCTCCCGCCAGCGCAAGCGCTCAGGCCGGTCGAGGCTTCAGCGATGGGTGAGTCACGCGGTGGCTCGCCAGTCGACCACTACACAAGTTGCGGCAATCGAGCCCAACGAATCTCTCTACGGCTTGTTCGATCAGTCGACTGGCTCCGGAGAGACTGCATCCGAGTGCGGAAGCAGTGATCCAGCGGCGGAAATCTTGATGGTCGACGGGCCCCACAGCCCTCCTGGCTTCGCCCGCGGTGGTGGAGCAGGCGACGGCGGCGACCCTGCTCGAGGCTACGAAGAGTACCAGCCCGAGCCACTCGACTCTCTGCAAAGAGAAGAGCTTCGCCGCAGGAACGAGGATCCCCTGCGTATTCCCATCGCAGGAGAAACCCCCGAGGCTCGTGCCTTGGAGGAGGCGCGTCTGGCCAATTTGGCCGAGCGCACTCGACTGGAGAACCTTCAGCGAGCACTCGACGAGCGCGCGCGGCAACGAGTTCCCGACACCAGTCGACGTCAACTCTTCCCGCCGACTCAGGTATATCGAACCCCAATTCAGAATTTAGCAGCTGCGACCCGTATAGCAGAGTCCATTCAGCCTTCGCAGTCAGAGGCTGGCAGAGGTTTGCTGCAGATCAGGGATCTGCTCCGAGCAGCAGGAGATCAGAATTCAGCCGTGTCTCAGTCGCGCAACAGAATTCACGGTCGATCCGTCACTGTGAGTACGGTTCAGTCGGCTCACAGCCCCAGATCGCCTCCGCGGCGCGAAGGGCGTGAGAATCGGCGAGATCAATATGGCGACAGACTCGACCGAGATGATAGGCGTCGAGTGCCCTATTCCCCTCCGAGGGGTGGGTCTTACGCTCCTCGGCAGCCAGATGATAGGCGTCAGTACAGTACAGGGCGTAGGGTTCCAGTTGACCCCTGAGAGCCAGGCTTCGACGCGCGATCCATTATCGTGCAAGGGTTGGTCGACCGGAACAGAGCCCATCGAGGTGCACTCGACAGAGATGTACCCACGAGCAGTCGAGTACATGTTTCTGGTCCTGAATGTTTCAGCAGAGCTATCAGAGCCGCAGTTATCCCCCCCAATTTCAGGTTGGCAACAGGAGTCAGCAAGTTCACTGGTGAGTCTAAGCCTGAAACTTGGCTTGAAGACTACCGAGTGGCAGTTCAGATCGGTGGTGGGAACGACGAGGTGGCCATGAAGCATTTGCCCCTCATGTTGGAAGGTTCTGCCAGGGCATGGTTGACTCAATTGCCTCCTAGTAGCATTTACACTTGGGAAGATCTGTCCCGAGTGTTCGTCAGAACGTTCGAAGGGACTTGCAAGTGACCAGCGGGATTGACAGAGTTGCAAGTCTGCGTGCAGAAAACCAATGAGACTCTCAGAGAGTATATTCAGAGCTGGATCACTTTGCACCACACTGTGGAAAATGTCTCTGACCATCAGGCAGTATGCGCCTTCAAAGATGGTGTCAAGAACAGAGAACTGAGTTTGAAATTTGGTCGAACCGGTGACATGACCTTGAGTCGGATGATGGAGATTGCTACCAAGTACGCCAACGGCGAAGAAGAAGACCGACTCCGAAGCGGCAAGCACAAGCCGAGTCAGTCGGAAAAAGGAAACACCAGTCGGAAACAGAAGCGGAAGGCTGAACCGGCAGCTCCTGGAGAGGCTCTGGCCGTGACTCAAGGAAAGTTTAAGGGGAAACCAAAAGGATCCTGGAACCCCAAGAAGGTAAAGGATAAAGAAGGGAACGACGTGATGGATATGCCGTGCCACATCCACACGAAGAAAGATGAAGAGGGGAATATCATTTACCCAAAGCACACCACTCGCCAATGTCGACTCCTGATCCAGCAGTTTCAGGGAAAACAGTCTAAGGACAAGGAGAAGGAGCCGGACAAGGCCGAAGACAAAGAGGACAGTGAGGGAGGATATCCGCATATCAACTCCACTCTGATGATCTTCGCAGATGTGGAAAGCAGAAGTCGACTGAAAGTGATTAACCGAGAGGTTAACATGGTTGCCCCAGCAAAGGCAAATTATCTGAAGTGGTCTCAAACACCCATCACATTCGACCAATCTGATCACCCGACTCATATTGCCACCCCTGGGAGGCAAGCTTTGGTGGTCGATCCAGTTGTCGAAGGCACTCGACTGACAAAGGTGCTGATGGATGGTGGAAGTGGGCTGAATCTGTTATATGCAGACACGTTGAAAGGTATGGGCATTCCGATGTCCCGACTGAGCACTAGTAACATGAGCTTCCATGGAGTTATACCAGGGAAGAAGGCCGAGTCACTCGGCCAGATAGCTTTGGACGTAGTATTTGGCGATTCAAAGCATTTTCGCAAAGAAAAGTTGACGTTTGAGGTCGTGGATTTTCAAAGTGCATATCATGCCATTTTGGGGAGACCAGCCTATGCACGGTTCATGGCTCGACCATGTTACGTGTACCTCAAATTGAAGATGCCCGGTCCCAAAGGTGTGATCACTGTCACCGGTGATAGGAAAAAGGCAGAGGAGTGCTTTCAGAAGGGCTCCAAAATTGCCGATTCCCAAGTGACAGCGGTCGAGTTCGAAGAATACAAGCAAAACGCAGATCCGAGTGACTTGCTGCGATCCAAGAGCGCCACAGATCCGACTGAAGTTGAAGTCCCAGCAGTGGTCGACTTGATCATGGAGGTTTTGGTGGTCATTCCCGACTGGACGATTCCGTATGTCGCATATATCTTGAGGAAAGAGCTTCCGGAGGATGAGGAAGAGGCTCGACAGATCGTCCGTCGATCTAAAGCCTTTACCGTAATCAAAGGACAATTATACAGAGAAAGCGCGACTGGAGTTGGTCAGAAGTGCATAACACCAGAAGAAGGTCGACTCATCCTCAATGATATTCACTCGGGGACCTGCGGTCATCATGCGTCCTCTCGGACCATCGTGGCCAAAGCATACCGAGCCGGATTTTACTGGCCCAAGGCGAATGAGATGGCAAAGGAGATAGTGGATAAGTGCGAGGGATGTCAGTTCTACTCGAATATGTCGCACAAGCCTGCGTCAGCTTTGAAGACCATCCCACTCATCTGGCCTTTTGCAGTTTGGGGGCTGGACATGATCGGTCCTTTGAGAACAGGACGAAGTGGCTTCACGCATGTACTGGTGGCAGTCGACAAGTTCACCAAGTGGATCGAGGCTAAACCAATCAAGAGCCTTGACACCGGTACTGCTATTAGCTTCATCAGGGAACTAATATTCAGATATGGAGTCCCGCACAGCATCATAACGGATAATGGGTCGAACTTTGACTCAGAGGAATTCAGAGCTTTCTGCAACTCCCAGGGCACACGGGTCGACTACGCATCAGTCGCCCATCCGCAGTCGAATGGACAAGCAGAGCGAGCTAATGGACTGATTCTCAAGGGACTGAAGCCGCGACTGATGCGTGATCTCAAACACGCGGCTGGAGCTTGGGTCGACGAACTTCCATCTGTACTCTGGGGACTGCGGACCACGCCTAATCGGTCGACCGGAAGAACTCCATTCTTCTTGGTCTATGGAGCTGAGGCAGTCTTGCCGAGTGATCTTCTCCACAATGCTCCTCGAGTTGAAATCTACAGCGAAGCAGAAGCTGAACAAGCGCGGCAGGACGCAGTCGACCTTTTAGAGGAAGAAAGGGAGATGGCTCTGATCCGGTCGACCATCTACCAACAAGATCTGCGGCGTTTCCACACCCAAAATGTGAGAGGTCGAGCCTTCCAGGAAGGGGATTTGGTTCTCCGAGTAGATCAGCACAAACCACACAAGCTTGCTCCTTCTTGGGAAGGCCCCTTCATCGTCACCAAGGTTCTCCACAACGGGGCGTATCGTCTTTACAACGTCGAGCATAATATCGACGAGCCCCGAGCTTGGAACGCGGAGCTACTCCGCCCGTTTTACACTTAAGCTTTATCACTCGGATGAGTTGCAATAAAGTACTTCTGTAGTTCATGGACCCCAAAATAATAAGTGTCATAGTTCCTCCATAATATCTGTCACTTTTTATTTTTTGTCCAATGAAATTCCCCTCAGTGGGTGACTTAGCTGCGAATCCGTTTCGCCTAAGTTTGTAAAAATCCTACCGAGTGAAGAGCAACCCTCTCACTCGGGGGCTTAGCTGCGAATCCGTTTCGCCTAAGGTATCAAATTCCTACCGAGTGGTGAACCAGACTCCCACTCGGAGGCTTAGCTGCGAATCCGTTTCGCCTAAGTTATCAAAATCCTACCGAGTGGTAAGCCAGCCTTCCACTCGGAGGCTTAGCTGCAGCCTCGTGCTCGCCTAAGTTATAAAAATCCTACCGAGTGGTAAGCCAGCCTTCCACTCGGAGGCTTAGCTGCAGTCCAAGCACTCGCCTAAGTTGTAAAAATCCTACCGAGTGGTAAGCCAGCCTTCCACTCGGAGGCTTAGCTGCAGCCTCGTGCTCGCCTAAGTTATAAAAATCCTACCGAGTGGTAGAGCAACCCTCTCACTCGGAGGCTTAGCTGCAGTCCAAGCACTCGCCTAAGTTGTGAAAATCCTACCAAGTGAAGAGCAATCCTCTCACTCGGGGGCTTAGCTGCGGCCCTGTGCTCGCCTAAGTTACAAAAATCCTACCGAGTGAAGAGCAACCCTCTCACTCGGGGGCTTAGCTGCAGCCCAGTGCTCGTCTAAGTGGACTAAAGAATAAGTCGATTGCAGCACAGGCACCTTGCTTTGAACCTGCAAAAGGCATTCCGAGCCGAAGGCAATCGTATTCAAGCGCCAAATTCAAGTTTGAATTGATATCTAAAGGAACCGAAAGTGCTCAGGCGTCAAGCCTGTTAAGGTTTGTCGGTTACAATTCCACTCGGCATACCGAGGCAAATTTAAAGCGTCGAGCCAGAAGAAGTTTTTTACCCCTCCTGTGGAGGGCTGGAAGGTGCAACAAATTCATCAAGGTCAATCCCGTCGGCGATCCGAGTGGCAGCTGCAAGGAAAGTTTCCATAAAGGATCTGAAGTCGTGCTTCTTGGTATTGGCCACCCGAAGGGCCGCCAGCTTCTCTTCTCGCGCATCTTTGCAGTGGACTCGGGCCAGACACAGAGCGACATCTGCACCACACCGAGCCGAGGACTTCTTCCACTCCTGCACTCGACCAGGGATCGTGTTCAAGCGGGCCATCAGCGACTCAAGGTCATTCTGAAGTGTCTCCTCAGGCCAGAGCGTCGAGTCGATGCGAGATGTGGCGGCCTTCAGCCTTGCGAGATAGTCCACGACAGCTGCGACACGAGACTCCAGTCGGAAAACATCCATGGCAACTTCGTCGTTCACCGGAGAATTGACGGGGTCAAGGTTTGGCTCCAGTCGGCTGGTTTCCTCTTCGAAGTTTTGACAAAATTCTGCAAGGGTGATCACTAAGTCAAGGGGATAGTTGAATGGAAGAAGCCACAGTTGGAAATATTTGCCAAACATGGAGGTTTACCTTCAAGCATAAGAAACAGCTTCTTGGCAAGGCCACTCAGGAAGGCCTCCAGTTCAGTTTTCTTCTCAGTCAATTTGCTGACTTGGTCGGTCAAGGCAGCTTTGTCAGTTCTCAGTCGACTGACTTCCTTGTTGGCAATCCCAAGAGCAGTTTTCAGATTGGTATTGTCTTGTTCGAGCTTGGTGACTGAAGCTAACTTCTCGTCAACAAGCTTGATCTTCTCAGCTAGCTCAAGGTCTTTCTTCTGCTGGGCCTCCCTTACCTTGCCTGCAAGTTACAGCAAGATCAGGTGCTGAAACAAGCAAGGGGAAAAGCAGTCGTCAGGGTCTCACCAAACATACCTTCGGTCTCCTCCTTTGCCTTTGTCAGCTTCTCCTGAACCAGCTTCAAGCTCAGCTCGACTTGAGTATGTTTTTATTCCAGCTCTGAGTAGCGAGCCACAAGATCACAGGAGTTCTGCGAAGAACCAATCGACTAAACGTCAAATGTAACTCACTTCCGAGTGAAAAAGGGAAAAACACACGTTTCTAAGACTACAGCCGAATACAAGCATTCGACCGTAGTCTCGGGGACTACACCCAGTGGGTGCACTCAGCGTGCCCCCACTAATCCTGTTGAAGACAAAGTCGACCAGTCGACCTCAAAAAAAAACAGTGTGCGAGACGCATTCTCTAAGACTGTGATCAACTGCAAGCAGTCGACCTTAGCCTTGGGGACTACACCCAGTGGGTGCACTCAGCGTGCCCCCACCGCTTTGCGAAATCCAGTCGACCAGTCGATTGACAGAAAGATTGACATCATAAAGCCTAAGGCCGACTGCCAGCAGTCGACCTTAGCCTTGGGGACTACACCCAGTGGGTGCACTCAGCGTGCCCCCACCGGTTTGCGAAATCCAGTCGACCAGTCGACTGACAGAAAGATTGACATCATAAAGCCTAAGGCCGACTGCCAGCAGTCGACCTTAGCCTTGGGGACTACACCCAGCGGGTGCACTCAGCGTGCCCCCGCTAACACGGAGTTTATTCGACACACCCAGTGGGTGACTAATATAAATTCCGGAAAAGAAAAGTTTTTGGTAGCATATCCAACAGAACAAACAGCGGTCGACTGACCTGGACATTGCTTTGGAGGGCAGAACTGGCGTCATAAGCTGCCTGGCTCGCGTCCCGGATGGTCTTCAGCTGCTCCATCATGAGTCCCTCCTGGCGTATCGCCTCCTTCGCTGCGCCAGCTTGGTCCTCCGGGACGTGGTGCGTCATGAAGAGGGAAGGCTGCTGAGCACTCGTCAGTGGATTCGCGAAGGTCACCGTGTGTCGAGTGGTGTTCTCTTCCTCCACAGTCAGAATTTCAGGCGCCGGCACATCCTGAGGCACCTTACTGGCGGACGCTTTCCGACTCCTCCTGTGCTTCAGCGGCTCTTCATCCTCATCATCATCAGGAAGATCGATAACAGTGTTGGGTGGAGCTGCGGAGAAGGATCAGGATCAGAGATCGCGAGTCAGTCGACTAAGAATGGTATTAAGAACACAGTACCTGGATTCGAAGTTGCTGCATCCTCCATCTCGTGGTCATCGGCCCGGGCCGAGGTCTCAGAGGTAGCAGCACTGCAACTCCAAAGGATCAGTCGACTAACCTCAGCGTCGACCAGAGATAAAGTTCGCACAGAATAAGAAAATATGAGCAACACAATTACCCTGATATGGTGGGGATGGACACCTTCATCTTCGGCAGGAGCTTGGTCGGCTTCGATGAGGCCGCCCTGGGCTGCTTCGGCGCCTTTTCAGTCGGCGCCGGAGAGGTGGTCTGAGGGCGCTTGGTCGACTGAGTGGCGGTCGCAACCCCCTTACCACGTTCGGTCGAAGGGTCGTGGACAAGCTTCGACCGCCTTTCTGAGCGCGGTGGAACGACCTCCTCCTCCTCTTCTTCCTCGTCCTCGATGTCATCTTCATCACCTTCATCATCATCATCGTCGTCATCATCCCCTGCAGCATCCGAGTCCCATTCCTCCTCTTCCTGGCTCTCGCCCCCACTCGCCTCACCCCCGCTCGCCTCGCCTTCCTCAGTCGAAGCTTGTGCCCCATTGGGCATTGAGTACAACTCGGTGAAGGCCTAGCAGATGCCCAAACAAGGATCAGTCGACCAGTCGGCAGGGTTAGCAGAAATGAATACGACAAGGACACAATGGAAAGCAGAGCGAGTGTACCTTGTTTGGGTCGCTGTTGTGGTCGAGTGGAGGAATCCTTCTGGCTCCGCGCGGGTTGTCCCTGTTTCCGGTAACGGCTACCATCCATCTTTCCAGAGTGGCATCGTCGACTTCTTCTGGATGGACCCTAGTCTCGTCTTCGGGCCCACAGTACAACCACATGCAGTGGCTCCGGAATTGAAGGGGTTGGATGCGACGCCTAAGGAAGACCTCCAGAAGATCCATGCCCGTCACCCCCTCCCGAACCAACTGCACCACGCGCTCCATCAACATCTTCACGTCGGCTTTCTCCTCCGGAATCAGCTTCAGAGGGGAGGGCTTGTTCACTCGGTCCATGGTAAACGGAGGGAGTCCACTCGACTGCCCTGGCGTCGACTGGACCTGACAGTAGAACCAAGTCGACTGCCAGCCTCTGACGGACTCGGGAAAGGACATGGGCGGGAAGGTGCTATTGTTCCTCACCTGAATCCCCAGGCCCCCACACATTTGGACGACTCGGGTCTTCTCATCACCTGGGCTCGCCTTCTTCACGGTCTGAGAGCGACACGTGAAGATACGTTTGAACAAACCCCAGTGCGGTCGACAGCCCAAGAAACCCTCACACATGGACACGAATGCAGCAAGATAGGCAATGGAGGTTGGGGTAAAGTGGTGGAGCTGCGCTCCAAAGAAATTCAAGAAGCCACGGAAGAAAATGCTTGGCGGCAAGGAAAACCCACGATCAACATGAGTGGCCAGAAGCACACACTCACCCTCTTCTGGCTGTGGCTGCCACTCCTTCCCCGGCAACCTCGCAGCTCCGTGAGGGATCAAGCCCTCGTTGGCCATGTCGAGGAGGTCCGTCTCCGTGATGGTCGACTGGATCCAGTCTCCTTGGACCCAGCCTTTCGGCAGGCGGGATCTGGACGAGGACCCTCTGCGGCTGGTGGATCTCCCCTTCGCCTTCTCCGATGCCGACGCCTTCTTGGCACGCTCCAGCGCCGCCGTCTTCTCCTTGGCCATGGTCGCCGGTGAGATGCACGAAGGGAAGTGGTGCGGGGGCGAGAGCGGGCACGCTGAGCATGGAGGAAGGAAGCAGAGGGAGAGAGGGAGAATGCTGAGGCGCAGCACAGAAATCCTCGCCGGGCACGTTTATAAGGTCCCTTCCGAGTGGCTGACATGTGGGCCCGGTCGATCTAATCATATCTGGGAGCAGTTATGAGGACTGGATACGTGGCGAAAAAGGCGGCGCGGAGATCGAGGCGGCTATGCCCCGTCCCATGCGAACGCCGCGGTCTGCCCCGCTTCGCGCGCGCCCCCAAATTTCGCACCCCGCGGAATCCGCGAGCAACAAATCAGTCTGTCAGACGCGGTGTTTCCGGCGATCCGTCGCTCGGAGATCGTCGAAGCTCGAAAGATCACTCGACGCAAAAATAGAATGGATCGAGTCGACCGAAGACAAATTGCTCCCTGTCAACGGAGAGATTCTTTGATCCAGAACAGCGCACAACTAGAGCGCAAAGGTTAATCGGAAACGACATCAACTCCTTCTTCACTCGAAGCCTCAATCCATTCGGGGGCTAATGATGGGGTTATGTACCTAGGGTAGGGTCATGGACCTGTTCCAAGTAACTTACCCTAGGACATCCCTAGAAGAGGTCGCCTTCCAGTCGACCAACGAGGATTCACTCGACTGGCCTGAAGGACTCGACCACGAAGACTCACTCGACCACCAGGAGGTCAAGAGGCACTCTGCACCGCAACGGCCTGTAATTAAGTAGGCTTTATGATAGTAAAGGCACTTTATGTGGGGCGTTACCAGTAACGCCCCAGACTTAACTCACCTTAAACCCTCTCCTCCGTGGGCTGGCTGGGGTCCTGGCGCACTCTATATAAGCCACCCCCCTCCACAGGCAGAAGGGTTCGGCACCTTGTAATCCGTACATTCATAATCCACTCGACCGCCTCCGGGCTCCGAGACGTAGGGCTGTTACTTCTTCCGAGAAGGGCCTGAACTCGTACATCCTTTGTGCTTACAACCTCTCCATAGCTAGGACCTTGCCTCTCCATACCTACCCCCACTCTACTGTCAGGCTTAGAACCACGACAGGGCCTGAACTCGTACATCCTTTGTGCTTACAACCTCTCCATAGCTAGGACCTTGCCTCTCCATACCTACCCCCCACTCTACTGTCAGGCTTAGAACCACGACAGATGCCCCACTCTTCGTCACTCTGCGGGATGCATGTACTTCACTCGGCTGCCCCGCGCGTCGCCGTCGGTTGGTCACCTCATCACCACTCGGTCGCCCCACGCGTCGCCCTCGGTTGGTCACCTCATCACCACTCGGCCGCCCCGCGCGTCGCCATTGGTTGGTCATCTCATC
>NC_041381.1:101858833-101894020 GCF_002162155.2 Triticum dicoccoides | reverse complement strand
GCCATCGGTTGGTCACCTCATCACCACTCGGCCGTCCCGCGCGTCGTCGCTCGGTTGGTCACCTCATCACCATTCAGCCGCTTCGCGCGTCGCCGCTTGGTTGGTCACCTCGTCACTACTCAGCCGCTCCGCGCGTCGCCACATGGTTGGTCACCTCATCACCACTCGGCTGCCCCGCGCATCTTCACTCGGTGAGACACATCTACATCAGACGGCCGCCCCGCACATCGCCGCTCAGTTGGTCGCCTCATCACCACTCGGCCACTCGCGCGCCTTCAGACAGCTAAGTCATTTTACATTCTGTTATTTCCGAGTTTCCGAGTATCCTGTTATTCACACATCACATTCACTCGGAGGCCATGCTCGGCTGCTTATTTTCACCCGAGTCCAACTTTCATTTTTTTCGCATAGATCATTCACGAACACCATGTGTTCTTCATTCCGGGTTTGCATCGGTCCTCCAGGGCTGCAACTCAGTCAGAACACTACACTTCCGTTTTATTTGAGCCAGCACGTCGACAAGTCAAAACACTACACTTCGCTCTTTCAGACTCTTGCTGGTTAACCAGCAAGCCCCTTGCACTCCCAGTGGGTGTCTATGGGTGTTATTCACACAATTTATTTCAGCACACATCAAATTTCCTCGAGAAATTATTTCGTTGGCTTGTGCCATTTTTTGCACAAGTTACGCGATCACTCGACGGCCCTATGCGCCAACTTCATTGCTGCTCGGACTCGGTCACCATAGCGGTCCCAGCGCACCACAACACCAACCTTGTCGCTCTGTTAACTTCAAACACATCCGGCCAACCCCTTTGTGGAATCCTCTTCATCGTATCAATAATATAGACCTCATCAGACATGAGACAGATAAGTCCGTTTTATAATTAAACTTCATACTTCACTCTTTTGCGAGTTTGCCTCTTTTGAGCATCACTCGGAAGCTCCTCCTCATCTTTTCCTGAGTCCGACTCGATGAATTGCAAATTATCCATTCAAAACTATATTTCTCGTATTCCGACATGTCCGTTGTCGAAGCCTGTAGTATGCTCGGGGGCTACGCCGGTCTCGGGGGGCTGCATCTCATTTGGAGTGACACTCCTGAGTGGTCGACTACTTCATCACCTGGCAGATCCTTCACTTCAACAAATGCATTCGATCCGCCACTTTGACAAGTTTAGTAATCACCCAGAAGCTCTGCACGCCATCTTCATTCCTACTCAGAATCAGTTAGCACACCGGTCTTCTCGTGTCGCAACCACGTTACACTGACCTCGTCACTACATAAGCTTCAAAAGCATTCGACCAAGTCCTCCGAGGACCATTTTCGTCGTCCGGTGGCACACGACTTCGCCTTAGCCGCCCGCGCGCCGCCACTCGGTTGTGCACGTCTTCACCACTCGGCTGCCCCGCGCATCTTCACTTGGCTAGATATGCAGTCCTACATTCGACCACTTCACACGTCATCACCATTCGACCGCTCTGCGCGTCGCCACTCGGTTGCGCGCGTCTTCACCACTCGACCGCCCCGCGCGTCGTCACTCGGTTGTACGCATCATCGCCCCTCTGCCGCGTTGCGCGTCACCATCAATTGGACATGTCTTTACCTCTACACCCCCAGCACATGAACGACTAAGTTGCTCATATGGTCAAACCTCATATCACACTCTGTAGCAAGTTTACCTCCTTCGAGCATCACTTGGGGGCTACGCATGATAGTTGGCCATGTCACCCTCAGGGGTTATGCCCATTTGGTCAACCTATTGATCACATCATGAATATTCTTCTGACCATACATGCTCGGTTCGCCAAAGATCTATAAGTGAAGCACGTCCACTTGGACAAATACCCCTTTCATGCAAAAGGGTGAAAACGAAGCTCCTCTACGGATACAATATACTCTTGCAAATACCCCTTTCACGCAAAATCTAATGGTCAATATAAGAAGTACTACTAGAACGATTACTCCCTGGAGTGTCGAGCTTTTTTCTACAGTCGGCAGTTTCAAGGCCGAATTCATTCATCTTGCCGAGTGCACAAAGATCACTTGATTGATCTAGTTCCAGATTGAATTTATTTACAGTGCCAAGTGCACGAAGATCAGTCACACTGACCTAGCTCCAAGCTGAGCTTATTTACCATGCCAAGCGCTTGAAGATCCATCTGATTGACTCAATTTCAAACAAAGATATTTACCGTGCCGACTGCATGGAGGTTCATCGCGAAACTTAAACCCTCTGCCAGACTCATCTAGTCCGACAGAGGCTCGGGGACTACACCCAGTGGGTGCACTCAGCGTGCCCCCACTGGAAGAGAACTCAGAAAGAAACATTTTGCTCGATGCAAAACCAGCTCCAGAATTACTCGACCTCGGAGTTAGAGAAGAACAAGTTCGATCAGTACCAGCTAAAGATTTTTAGTTCTCTCAGACCCCCTCCGACTGCCCGCAGTCGACGGCGGTCTCGGGGACTACACCTAGTAGGTGCACTCAGCGTGCCCCCACTGGAGTAATCTCCACTCGGTACGGCCTGACCAGTCTGAGTGATGAACAACAACAAAGAAGACAGTCTCTAAGACTCCCGTCGACTACTACACCTAGCATGTGCACTCAGCGTGCCCCCACTGGAGTAATCTCCACTCGGTACGGCCTGACCAGTCTGAGTGATGAACAACAACAAAAAGACAGGCTCTAAGACTCCCGCCAGCTGCCCGCAGTCGACGACAGTCTCGGAGACTACACCCAGTGGGTGCACTCAACGTGCCCCCACTGGAATGGTATCCACTCGGAACGGTCCGCCCGGTCCGAGTGACGGCCAAACAACAAAAAAAGACACGTTCCAGGCGTGAAGAAATTCCGAGTAGTCAGTTACTCGATGCAGGACCAGCTCCAAACTCAGCGTGCCCCCACTGGAATGGTATCCACTCGGAACGGTCCGCCCGGTCCGAGTGACGTCCAAACAATAAAAATAGACACGTTCCAGGCGTGAAGAAATTCCGAGTAATTGGTTACTCGATGCAGGACCAGCCCCAAATCACTCCCAAAAAAATCTATAAGGTGAGTTTAACGCTCCTCCGTGGACCTGTTTTGAGCCTTCTTCTAGGACTCAAAGCATGAAACTCAGAAGTGTGGATCTAAAACCGACTCGTATTGACGTTCCTCCGGGATAAGAATGGCGTCTCTCTAAGAGAACGGTCCATGTGTCAATCTTGTTGCACAGATTTAATGACACACCCATACTTAGATCACGAGTTAACCTCTTTCGAGAGATGAACGAATGTCACCAAGTTGCTCCTCACAGGCACTTACCCCGATCAGTCGGGAAGCGTGGTGCCGGAATTCATTGAGATTTTGTTCAAACCTTGGTTGTCTGAAAGCGCGACGACATGTACCGAGTATTTCTGTAATCACTCGGACCAAACTGTGTCTTGCACAAACTCGTTCTGCAAAATCGCAATCAATTCGGGGGCTAATGTTGGGGATATACATAACAGGTAGGCCCACGAAGGGTCGAAATATCATGAAGCATGGGGTCCACACAACATGTGGGTCCAGGTAAATTTCATACAGACATACTATCCACTCGGACAAGCAACATACTATCCACTCGACTAAGCAGCATACCATCCACTCGGATGACAGTTCACCACTCGACCGTACGACTCACTCGGATATACGAAGACCAGCAGGTAGCAAAGCAGTTGGCATCATTCTAATAGTGAGGGCTTGATAGTGGGCTGGCATTATAGCATTCATGCCCCACTTTGTAACATAGGAGGTGAGGGGGTGGCGCACTTCATATAAGCCACCCCTCACCACTAGACTAGGGGGGTTAGGCTCCCACCTCTCTCTTTTCACCATTAGTCTCAGGACTTAGCTCAGGCATGGGGATCCGTTCCTCTCTCTCACACACACATTGTAATCTCCGGATATATACTCAGATAAAACAAAGCCTCTCCGGAGCACGAGACGTAGGGTTGTTATCTCCACCGTGAGAGGCCCGAACTCGCTAAAACCACCGTGTCACCCATATGCATCTCGATAGATCATGCTCCGTTATCCTACCCCCTCTCTTACTGTCGGAATCGTTCCCACGACACTCGGCTCCCTCCTTCTTGTACGCGTCGCCTCCTGGATCCACCGCGTCCCATAGCTCGTTGGCGCGGAGACCACACTCCATGAGGGCCTTCCAAACCCCGAAGTTCTCCTGATCAAATCATGTGTACGACAAACCAGACATGGCAAGTACCTTAGCCGCACCGAACGCTTCCACAATCTCCTTGCCCGCCATGACCTTCCGTTACTAGAAGATCAATCAAGCTCTGATACCAATTATTGGCTCAGGCCCGACCTTGACGACGATGCGCTCGTACAAGCTAGCGGTGGCCGATTCCTTCCGGTCGATCGAGCATATACGACAACAAGTACGTACACTTGAAGCAGGCACACAGGGAGCTGGATTGATCCTTCGTGTCTAGCTAGCTTTAACGTAGTAGCACGTATGTACCAATCAGCCGGCGACTTGATCGTTTTCTCTCTCGCCGAAACACACGCGAACACAGTAAGCGGACACGCTGAGATGATGGCCACGCAGGCTCGTGTCGAGCCTGTTTTTCTTTATTGCTTTTCAACTCATGGTTGTTTACTAGGGTCCTTACATGTATATATATGTAGGAGCTAGACTAGATAGCACCAAACTAACTCGGTGACGAAAAGTACTCCTACTCGGTCACGTACATGCAAGTCCTATGAGGTGACGGGCAGCTATCCTATCCGAACACCTGCTACACACGTACGGGAGAAACCACGTCTGCTTTAGATCCAACATTCACCCCCTAAACACGACGTTGTCACGTCACAACTCTAACACCGATCCTTCTGTGCTTCTTCAAGAACTTCTCTTGGTCCAGAGTCTTGGTTAGCATATCCGTCAATTGATCATCGGTGCAAACGTAGTTGACCTTCATCTTACCTCTTCCACGCAGTCCTTTATGTATTGATACAGCGTATCAATTTGCTTTGTCCTATAATTTCGCACTGCATCCTTGCGTAAAAAACTTTCAGACTTGTTGACACCAGATTTTGGCACGGCCAAGAACTTAATTAAGATGGTCTCAAATGGAGAAGTGTTCAAAGTGAGAAAGCTGCGTATCGTCAAAAGGAGAAAAATTAATATTTGGGCCATAGCCATCCGGTCTCATTTCTAAGGTCGAAGTTGTGTTCGAAGTATTCAGAATTTGTATTCTAAACACTATTCTGCTGGTTACGCCCCCGAGATGGCCTCATATGAGAAACGTTTCTACATGGATTGTCTCCGTCTCGTCGAAACGATCGATCTTGACATAAAAAACGTCTAAATCGGAGTTCGTATGCAAAAGTTAGAGCCAAAACAGTGTGTTGCATAAGTCTTTCCCGGACGTTCCGGGCAAAACTTCCGGGGAGCTTCCGGGCTAAACAGAGAGTTTGCACGCGGTGCGCCCCGAAAACTGGAATTTTAATATTATTTGCAGATTTGCGGGGCCAGTTTCGACATCAAGATGACCTCGGATGAACAAGTGATCAACTAAGGAATTTTTCTCCATTGCAAGATCTACAACTTTGCTTTTGGTACCATCGTGATCCGAAGCCGTATACGACCTGCAGGAGCTTTGCAAGTGGGCAACTTCATGTAAGTTTAGCCCGGAAGTTCCGGGCTGGCTGGAAGTTCCGGCCCTCGTGGTCCAAGTTAGGTTATATTTTGATGTTTTGGACGGGATTTCAGTCCTTTTCTTGTACGGAAAGTCGAACCGCCTCATATATATGTAAGAGGTGACGGCCGATTGAATAACAACACACAATCGACAAATCAATATACTACTTTACCCTAGTTTTTACATCTCTCCCTTGTTCTTTCTCTCTCCTTCTTTGTTCGTTCTGTGTGTTGAAGGGCAGCGATCCTCGAGGTCCTAAGGGCGAGTGAATCGACCTAGGGCAGCCCATAGCCTCCGCGCGTCCACACGGGGTCCCTCCTGGGCGCGTGGGGTTTCGGGTCCTGAAAAGCACCCGCCGGATTGCTTGCGTACCGCGCTTCCAGACGGGTCTCCTTCGGCGTGAGCTGTGGTGCATCATCCTTGGCGTTGGAAGTGCACGATGACATGATCGTGTGCGAACACACTTTTTGGCGACTCCGCTGGGGAAGAAAGATCAAGAATCATCATCAACCATGTCGGATCTCCCCAAGCCCTGAGAAGTTAGCGCCGATAACATCATTAAGCCCGGTCTTGATGAACTATCGGATGAACATCGCCAAGCCTACGAAGCACGCAAGAAGCAACGTGAAGAGGCTTTTTAGGCGCTCAAGAAGAAGTGCTAGGAGGAGGATTTGGAGGCGTTTCTTTCAAGTTACAAGAAGGACCGTCAAGGCAACATCACTCCGGTTGGAAACGTCAATTTCCCTCCTCTCATTGACGAACAAGATGAAATCACTGTGAGTAATCTTTTTTCTCCAGAGCAAGTAGTTGTGATTGAGAGTCTTGTTAGTAAGGGTAATATGATGGCATACAATTCTTTTGTGGCTAGTGCTAATGCTCACAAAAATATGCCTCCATCATCTAGTGGTACTGCCGGTATATCTGAAAACCCTAGTCCAACTTTACCTATTTCATCGGCACCACCTATGAAACAACAATATAATATGTCGTTGAATTTTTACCCTACTCAAACCAATCAGCTTGTGGCTGCACCTACATATTGTTGGAAATATGCCCTAGAGGCAATAATAAAATGATTATTATTATATTTCCTTGTTCATGGTAATTGTCTATTATTCATGCTACAATTGTGTTGTCCGGAAATCGTAATACATGTGTGAATAAATAAACCACAACATGTCCCTAGTAAGCCTCTAATTGACTATCTCGTTGATCAACAGATAGTGATGGTTTCCTGACTATGGACATTGGATGTCGTTGATAACGGGATCACATCATTAGGAGAATGATGTGATGGACAAGACCCAATCCTAAGCATAGCACAAGATCGTGTAGTTCGTTTGCTAGAGCTTTTCCAATGTCAAGTATCATTTCCTTAGACCATGAGATCGTGTAACTCCCGGATACCGTAGGAGTGCTTTGGGTGTACCAAACGTCACAACGTAACTGGGTGACTATAAAGGTATACTATAGGTATCCCCGAAAGTATCTGTTGGGTTGACACGGATCGAGACTGGGATTTGTCACTCCGTATGACGGAGAGGTATCTCTGGGCCCACTCGGTAATGCATCATCATAATGAGCTCAATGTGATCAAGTGTTTGGTCATAGGATCATGCATTACGGTACGAGTAAAGTGACTTGCCGGTAACGAGATTGAACGAGGTATTGGGATACCGAGGATCGAATCTCGGGCAAGTAACGTACCGATTGACAAAGGGAATTGTATACGGGGTTACTTGAATCCTCGACATCGTGGTTCATTTGATGAGATCATCGAGGAGCATGCGGGATCCAACATGGGTATCCAGATCCCGCTGTTGGTTATTGACCGGAGAGTCGTCTCGGTCATGTCTGCATGTCTCCCGAACCCGTAGGGTCTACACACTTAAGGTTCGGTGAGGCTAGGGTTGTAGAGATATTAGTACACAGAAACCCGAAAGTTGTTCGGAGTCCCGGATGTCATCCCAGACGTTATGAGGAGTTCCGGAATGGTCCAGAGGTAAAGAATTCTATATAGGAAGTCCAGTTTCGGCCACCGGGAAAGTTTCGGGGGTCAACGGTATTGTACCGGGACCACCGGAAGGGTCCCGGGGTCCATCGGGTGAGGCCACCTATCCCGGAGGGCCACATGGGATGAAAGGGGAAGGGAACCAGCCCCTGGTGGGCTGGTGCGCCCCCCCTTGGGCCTCCTGTGCGCCTAGGGTTGGAAACCCTAGGGGTGGGGGGGCGCCCCACTTGACTTGGGGGGCAAGTCCCCCCCTAGGCCACAGCCCCCCTTGGAGATGGGATCTCCAGGGCCAGCGCACCCCCTAGGCCCCCTATATAAAGAGGGGGGAGGGAGGGCAGCCGCACCCTAGTCCCTGGCGCCTCCCTTCCCCCCGTACCACCTCTCCCTCTCGCTGAGCTTGAGATCGCCGCTGCTTCCACCAGCACGCCGTCGTGCTGCTGAATCTCCATCAACCTCTCCTTCCCCCTTGCTGGATCAAGAAGGAGGAGACGTCTTCCCCAACCGTACATGTGTGGAATGCGGAGGTGTTGTTCGTTCAGCACTAGGATCATCGATGATTTGGATCACGACGAGTACGACTCCCTCAACCCCGTTCTCTTGAACGCTTCCGCTCACGATCTACAAGGGTATGTAGATGCACTCCTCTCTCTCGTTGCTAGATGAACTCCATAGATTGATCTTGGTGAAGCGTAGAAATTTTTTTATTTTCTGCAACGTTCCCCAACAGTGGCATCATGAGCTAGGTCTATGCGTAGTTTCTTTGCATGAGTAGAACACAAATTTGTTGTGGGCGTAGGTGTTGTCAATTTTCTTGCCACTACTAGTCTTATTTTGCTTCGACGGCATCGTGGGATGAAGCGGCCCTGACCGACCTCACACGTACGTTTACGTGAGACAGGTTCCACCGACTGACATGCACTAGTTGCATAAGGTGGCTAACGGGTGTCTGTCTCTCCCACTTTAGTTGGAGCGGATTCGATGAAAAGGGTCCTTATGAAGGGTAAATAGAAATTGGCATATCACGTTGTGGCCCTATTACGTAGGTAAGAAACGTTCCTGCTAGAACCCTATTGCAACCACGTAAAAACATGCAACAATAATTAGAGGACGTCTAACTTGTTTTTGCAGCATATGCCTTGTGATGTGATATGGCCAAAAGTTGTGATGAATGATATATATGTGATGTATGAGATCATGTTCTTGTAATAGGAATCACGACTTGCATGTCGATGAGTATGACAACCGGCAGGAGCCATAGGAGTTGTCTTAATTATTGTATGACCTGCGTGTCAATGATTAAACGCCATGTAATTAATTTACTTTATTGCTAAACTGTTAGCCATAGTAGTAGAACTAATAGTTAGCGAGCAAATTCATGGAGACACGATGATGGAGATCATGATGATGGAGATCATGGTGTCATGCCGGTGACGAAGATGATCATGGAGCCCCGAAGATGGAGATCAAAAGAGCTATATGATATTGGCCATATCATGTCACTATTTGATTGCATGTGATGTTTATCATGTTTTTGCATCTTATTTGCTTAGAACGATGGTAGTAAATAAGATGATCCCTCATAATAATTTCAAGAAAGTGTTCCCCCTCACTGTGCTCCGTTGCGAAAGTTCGTTGTTTCGAAGCACCACGTGATGATCGGGTGTGATAGATTCCAACGTCCACATACAACGGGTGTAAGACAGATTTACACATGCAAAACACTTAGGTTAACTTGACGATCCTAGCATGTACAGACATGGCCTCGGAACACAAGAGACCAAAAGGTCGGACATGAGTCGTATGGAAGATACGATCAACATGGAGATGTTCACCGATGATGACTAGTCCGTCTTACGTGATGATCAGACATGGCCTAGTTGACTCGGATCATGTATTAGTTAGATGACAAGAGGGATGTCTAATCTGAGTGGGAGTTCATTAAATAATTTGATTAGATGAACTTAATTATCATGAACTTAGTATAAAAACCTTTGCAAAAATGTCTTGTAGATCAAATGGCCAACGCTCATGTCAACCTCAACTTCAACGCGTTCCCAGAGAAAACCAAGCTGAAAGATGATGGCAGCAACTATTCGGACTGGGTCTGGAACCTGAGGATCATCCTCATAGCTGCCAAAAAAGCATATGTCCTAGAAGGACTGCTAGGTGAAGCACCCATCCCAGAGAACCAAGACATTATGAACGCTTGGCAGTCACGCGCTAATGATTACTCCCTCGTTCAGTGCGGCATGCTTTGCAGCTTAGAACCGGGGCTCCAAAAGCGTTTTGAGCAACACGGAGCATATGAGATGTTCGAGGAGCTAAAAATGGTTTTCCAAGCTCATGCCCGGGTCGAGAGATATGAAGTATCTGACAAGTTCTACAGTTGTAAGATGCAGGAAAATAGTTCTGTCAGTGAGCACATACTCAAAATGTCTGGGTTGCACAACCGCTTGTCCCAGCTGGACATTAACCTCCCGGACGAGGCGGTCATTGACAAAATCCTTCAGTCGCTCCCACCTAGCTACAAGAGCTTTGTGATGAACTACAATATGCAGGGCATGGTGAAAACTATCCCTGAAGTATTTTCAATGCTAAAATCAGCGGAGGTGGAAATCAAAAAGGAGCATCAAGTGTTGATGGTCAATAAAACCACTAGTTTCAAGAAAGGCAAGGGCAAGAAGAACTTCAAGAAGGACGGCAAGGGAGTTGCCACGCCCGGTAAACCAGTTGCCGGGAAGAAGCCAAAGAATGGACCCAAGCCTGATACTGAGTGCTTTTATTGCAAAGGGAAGGGTCACTAGAAGCGGAACTGCCCCAAATACTTAGCGGACAAGAAGGCCGGCAACACTAAAGGTATATGTGATATACATGTAATTGATGTGTACCTTACCAGTACTCGTGGTAGCTCCTGGGTATTTGATACCGGTGTGGTTGCTCATATTTGTAACTCAAAGCAGGAGCTGCGGAATAAGCGGAGACTGGCGAAGGACGAGGTGACGCTGCGCATCGGGAATGGTTCCAAGGTCGATGTGATTGCCGTCGGCACGCTACCTCTACATTTACCTACGAGATTAGTTTTAAACCTCAATAATTATTATTTAGTGCCAGCTTTGAGCATGAACATTGTATCTGGATCTCGTTTAATACGAGATGGCTATTCATTTAAATCCAAGAATAATGGTTCTTCTATTTATATGAGAGATATGTTTTATGGTCATGCCCCGCTGGTCGATGGTTTATTCTTGATGAATCTCGAACGTGATGTTACACATATTCATAGTGTGAATACCAAAAGATGTAAGGTTGATAACGATAGTCCCACATACTTGTGGCACTGCCGCCTTGGTCACATTGGTGTCAAGCGCATGAAGAAGCTCCATGCTGATGGACTTTTAGAGTCTCTTGATTATGAATCATTTGACACATGCGAACCATGCCTCATGGGCAAAATGACCAAGACTCCGTTCTCCGAAACAATGGAGCGAGCAACCAACTTATTGGAAATCATACATACTGATGTGTGCGGTCCAATGAGCGTTGAGGCTCGCGGAGGCTATCATTATGTTCTCACTCTCACTGATGACTTAAGTAGATATGGTATATCTACTTGATGAAACACAAGTCTGAGACCTTTGAAAAGTTCAAGGAATTTCAGAATGAGGTAGAGAACCAACGTGATCGAAAAATAAAGTTCTTACAATCAGATCGTGAAGGAGAATATTTAAGTCACAAATTTGGTACGCACTTAAGGAAATATGGAATTGTTTCACAACTCACGCCGCCTGGAACACCTCGGCGTAACGGTGTGTCCGAACATTGTAATCGCACTCTATTGAATATGGTGCGATCTATGATGTCACTCACCGATTTACCGCTATCATTTTGGGGATACGTTCTAGAGACAGCTACATTCACTTTAAATAGGGCACCGTCTAAATTCATTGAGACGACACCGTATGAATAATGGTTTGGGAAGAAACCTAAGCTGTCATTTCTAAAAGTTTGGGGATGCAATGCTTATGTCAAGAAACTTCAACCTGAAAAGCTCGAACTCAAGTCAGAAAAATGCGTCTTCATAGGATACCCTAAGGAAACCATTGGGTATACCTTCTACCTTAGATCCGAAGGCAAGATCTTTGTTGCCAAGAACAGGTCCTTTATGGAGAAAGAGTTTCTCTCGAAAGAAGTAAGTGGAAGGAAAGTAGAACTCGATGAAGTACTTCCTTTTGAACCGGAAAGTAGTGTAGCTCGGGAAGATGTTCCTGTGGTGCCTACACCGACTGGAGAGGAAATTAATGATGATGATCAAGGTACTTCGGATCAAGTTGCTACTGAACTTCGTAGGTCCACAAGGACACGTTCCACACCAGAGTGGTATGGCAACCCTGTCCTGGAAATCATGTTGTTAGACAACGGTGAACCTTCGAACTATGAAGAAGCGATGGCGGGCCCAGATTCCAACACATGGCTTGAAGCCAGGCAATCCGAGATAGGATCCATGTATGAAAACAAAGTATGGACTTTGACAGACTTGCCCGATGATCGGCGAGCGATAGAAAATAAATGGATCTTTAAGAAGAAGACGGACGTGGATGGTAATGTTACCATCTATAAAGCTTGACTTGTCGCTAAGGGTTATCGGCAAATTCAAGGGGTTGACTATGATGAGACTTTCTCTCCCGTAGCGAAGCTGAAGTCCGTCTGAATCATGTTAGCAATTGCCGCATACTATGATTATGAGATATGGCAAATGGACGTCAAAACGGCATTCCTTAACGGCTATCTTAAGGAAGAACTGTATATGATGCAGCCGGAAGGTTTTGTCGATCCTGAGAATGCTAACAAGGTATGCAAGCTCCAGCGATCCATTTATGGGCTGGTGCAAGCATCTCGGAGTTGGAACATTCGCTTTGATGAGATGATCAAATCGTTTGGGTTTATGCAGACTTATGGAGAAGCCTGCGTTTACAAGAAACTGAGTGGGAGCTCTGTAGCATTTCTCATATTATATGTAGATGACATACTTTTGATGGGAAATGATATATAACTTTTGGACAGCATTAAGGCCTACTTGAATAAGTGTTTTTCAATGAAGGACCTTGGAGAAGCTGCTTACATATTATGCATCAAGATCTATAGGGATAGATCGAGACGCCTCATAGGTCTTTCACAAAGCACATACCTTGATAAGATATTGAAGAAGTTCAATATGGATCAGTCCAAGAAGGGGTTCTTGCCTGTGTTGCAAGGTGCGAAATTGAGCTCAGCTCAATGCCCTACCACGGCAGAAGATAGAGAAAAGATGAGTGTCGTCCCCTATGCCTCAGCCATAGGGCCTATCATGTATGCCATGCTGTGTACCAGACCTGATATAAACCTTGCCGTAAGTTTGGTAGGAAGGTACCAAAGTAATCCCGGCATGGAACACTGGACAACGGTCAAGAATATCCTGAAGTACCTGAAAAGGACTAAGGATATGTTTCTCGTTTATGGAGGTGACGAAGGGCTCGTCGTAAAGGGTTACGTCGACGCTAGCTTCGACACAGATCTGGATGACTCTAAGTCACAAATCGGATACGTGTATATTTTGAATGGAGGGGCAGTAAGCTGGTGCAGTTGCAAGCAGAGTGTCGTGGCGGGATCTACATGTGAAGCGGAATACATGGCAGCCTCAGAGGCAGCGCATGAAGCAATCTGGATGAAGGAGTTCATCACCGACCTACGAGTCATGCCCAATGCGTCGGGGCCAATCACCCTCTTCTGTGACAACACTGGAGCTATTGCCCTTGCCAAGGAGCCTAGGTTTCACAAGAAGACCAGGCACATCAAGCGCCGCTTCAAATCCATTCGTGAAAATGTTCAAGATGGAGACATAGATATTTGCAAAGTGCATACGGATCTGAATGTCGCAGATCCGTTGACTAAACCTCTTCCGCGAGCAAAACATGATCAACACCAAAACTCTATGGGTGTTCGATTCATCACAATGTAACTAGATTATTGACTCTAGTGCAAGTGGGAGACTGTTGGAAATATGCCCTAGAGGCAATAATAAAATGATTTTTATTATATTTCGTTGTTCATGGTAATTGTCTATTATTCATGCTATAATTGTGTTATCTGTAAATCGTAATACATGTGTGAATAAATAGACCACAACATGTCCCTAGTAAGCCTCTAGTTGACTAGCTTGTTGATCAACAGATAATCATGGTTTCCTGACTATGGACATTGGATGTCGTTGATAACGGGATCACATCATTAGGAGAATGATGTGATGGACAAGACCCAATCCTAAGCATAGCACAAGATCGTGTAGTTCGTTTGCTAGAGCTTTTCCAATGTCAAGTATCATTTCCTTAGACCATGAGATCGTGTAACTTCTGGATACCGTAGGAGTGCTTTGAGTGTACCAAACGTCACAACATAACTGGGTGACTATAAAGGTATACTACAGGTATCCCCAAAAGTATCTGTTGGGTTGACACGGATCGAGACTGGGATTTGTCACTCCGTATGACGGAGAGGTATCTCTGGGCCCACTCGATAATGCATCATCATAATGAGCTCAATGTGATCAAGTTTTTGGTCACGGGATCATGCATTACGGTACAAGTAAAGTGACTTGCCGGTAACGAGATTGAACAAGGTATTGGGATACCGATGATCGAATCTCGGGCAAGTAACGTACCTATTGACAAAGGGAATTGTATACGGGGTTACTTGAATCCTCGACATCGTGGTTCATCCGATGAGATCATCGAGGAGCATGCGGGAGCCAACATGGGTATCTAGATCCCGCTGTTGGTTATTGACCGGAGAGTCGTCTCGGTCATGTCTGCATGTCTCCCGAACCCGTAGGGTCTACACACTTAAGGTTCGGTGACGCTAGGGTTGTAGAGATATTAGTATGCGGAAACCTGAAAGTTGTTCGGAGTCCCGGATGAGATCCCGAACGTCACAAGGAGTTCCGGAATGGTCCGGAGGTAAAGAATTCTATATAGGAAGTCCAGTTTCGACCACCGGGAAAGTTTCGGGGGTCACTTGGTATTGTACCGGGACCACCGGAAGGGTCCCGGGGGTCTACTAGGTGGGGCCACCTATCCCGTAGGGCCACGTGGACTGAAAGGGGAAGGGAACCAGCCCCTGGTGGGCTGGTGCGCCCCCCCTTGGGCCTCCCCTGCACCTAGGGTTGGAAACCCTAGGGGTGGGGGGGCGCCCCACTTGACTTGGGGGGCGAGTCCCCCCCTAGGCCGCCCCCCCCCCTTGGAGATGGGATCTCCAGGGCTGGTGCACCCCCCTAGGCCACCTATATAAAGAGGGGGGAGGGAGGGCAGCCGCACCCTAGTCCCTGGCGCCTCCCTTCCCCCTCGTACCACTTCTCCCTCTCGCTGAGCTTGGCGAAGCCCTGCCGAGATCGCCGCTGCTTCCACCACCACGCTGTTGTGCTGCTGGATCTCCATCAACCTCTCCTTCCCCCTTGCTGGATCAAGAAGGAGGAGACGTCTTCCCCAACCGTACGTGTGTTGAATGCCGAGGTGCTGTCCGTTCAGCACTAGGATCATCGGTGATTTGGATCACGATGAGTACGACTCCCTCAACCCCGTTCTCTTGAACGCTTACGCTCGCGATCTACAGGGTATGTAGATGCACTCCTCTCTCTCGTTGCTAGATGAACTCCATAGATTGATCTTGGTGAAGCATAGAATTTTTTTTATTTTCTGCAACGTTCCCCAACACATATCCTAATCCTATTATGAGTGTACCCAATTCGGTGTCAACACCGAATCACTTTGTCACACCACCCATAGGCGCAAGCATGTTTGGTCTTCTGCCGAATTATGGTCCGGCGCCCATCCCACAAGTTGCACCAATAGCTAGTACTCAGGTTGCTCCTATGTCATTGCCACAAACATCTTCATCTACCTCGGATCCAATTTTAGCTAAATTAAGGGAGGATTTGCATAAGATATTTCTAGAAACTTTTGGAAACGAGCCGAAAGTAAAGAGTCGTGTGTATCAAAAGCCTTATCCTGAATACTTGGATGCAATTTCTTACCCTCAAGGTTATAAGGTTCCTGATTTTGTTAAATTTAGTGGTGAGGGTACGAAAACAACTTGGGAGCATGTGAGTCAGTATCTAGCACAGTTGGGTGAAGCAGGTTCCATAGAAGAGTTGAAAGTGCGTTTATTTCCCTTGTCTTTAACTGGCACCGCATTTTCATGGTTTGCTGCTTTACCACATGGCTCAATTCTCTTATGGTCGTAATTATAGCAAAAGTTTCATGATCATTTTTATAGCGGCGATAATGAGCTAAAGTTGTCACATCTTACATCGGTTAGGCAAAAACATGATGAATCGGTCACTGATTATGTCAAGAGATTTAGAGACATAAAAAATTGATGTTATATTTTAGTGATAACTGAGAGAGACTTGGCAGATCTTGTTCTTAATGGTTTGAAAACTCACATTAAAGAGAGGCTAGAAAGTTATGAGTTTTTGAGCATTAATCAAGTCTTACAAAAAGCTTTGGCTCAAGAGAGTCAAAGTAAAGAGATTCATAGGTCTACAATCGATCGTCCTAGAATGCATATGGTTGAACACAATGATGATAATTCGGACGATGAGGTTGATGTTTATACTACTGAGTTTGTTTGGTCCTCAAAGGCCAAACCCTATACATGCCATGCTCTTAAGCCGATTCGCAAGAATCGTGATGAGGAGATGAGGTTTACATTTGATATATCTAAGTGTGATAAGATATTTGATGCTCTGTTGCAGGATAAGATGATTAGAATATCACACACCATACCGCCATTTGATGAGCTGAAACGGCGCGCTTATTGCAAATACCATAATTAATTTTCTCATGCTACTAACGATTGCAATGTTTTTCGACGACAGATACAATTGGCCATTAATGATGGACAACTGAATTTTGCTAAGATGCAAGTTGATAAACAACCCTTTCCGATAAACACCATGGACTTGGAGGGAAAGAAAATGTTCATTCGACCTAGCATAGCCGAATCTGCTAATAAATATAATGTTGTTATTGGTGAACCCAGGAAAGGCAAGGAGGGCGACAAAGTCTTGGGAAGAGAGGTTGTGCTAGATAAGCAACCCGATGGCAAGGAAGTATTGAAGATCACCATAAAAAATCCCGCACTCGGGGGGCAACCACAAGTACAAGAAGATATTGATGTTAAATATATCAAGCCCAAGAATTCAGAAGTTGGCAAGTGGGGAAAGAGTGAAGCTAAGCGCAAGCGAATCAAGCCAACTTTTGATATGCTGCTATCCAAATATGCAAGTCAAGCGGCCGGTTCTAGCTCTAATCGGCCATCACATTCGAAGCGTTCGAGATCACTTCCGGAGCAAGAGTTTTGACGCTATGCAAGGCCATATGGGTCATGGGCGCCGACACCATGGATGTCACAACCCTCCTATGCGCCATATTACATGAGAGACTTCAATGGAGGATGGGGGCAGCTCCCAATGGCTCCTTATGCTTTCTATATGGGGTGGACAGCACCTAGAAGTCCTGCTCGCGAGAGGCTTTATTATCCCACGCAAGGTCGTTTCAGTTATGGTGCTAATCGGCCAACAAAAAATTCTCCAAGTAAGGCCAATAAAAAAGTGTGGCGTGTTAAGTCACCTAATGTGGAAATTTCAGAATGCGACAAGCAAAAGGAGATCAAAAAGGCGGTTGGTAATCTGGCTACTTCTAATGGTGATATTGTTATTGTTCAGCAGGGTTCCATGGTTGATGACCATGAGGCGAGCACAAGCAAGGCCAAACCAAGGGATCCCAAATATACTCAACCTAAGTGGTGTCCTCCCGGTTTAACTAAGACCATGAAAAGGGGATTACAATGCATGAGGAACCACGAGAAGGTAGAACACAACGAGGAGAGGCAAAGGGACGAATTTTTTAGTGAAATTCGGCCCATAGCACTCACAAAACAAGTGTGGAGGCCTAAACAAAAACAAAACACAGATACTTCTACATTAGATGCAGCAACACCTTCACCACCAAAAGAGGATGATGTGACCCCTATTACATCGTCCACACTACCTGAAACATCCCCTTCAATTGAGGAATCTTTAAGCCCAATATACACATTGGGAGATGAAGATGAGATGGTGGATTATGAATCTACGCCGGTTCGGGAAGGTATGGATATTAATATGGTATATTACTTACCTGCCGAGTTTCGTGCTATAGGTGAAGAAGGGGAGGTAGCCCAGCTGAATTTTGGTCCTAAGAATACTATTTTCGAGAAGCCAAGAGAACCGGTGAAACACTTGAAGCCATTGTACCTCAAAGGTCATATTAACGGATCGCCGGTTGCTAGGATGCTCGTTGATGGTGGTGCTGTGGTAAATCTTATGCCCTACTCGGTCTTCAAAAAGTTGGGGTTAGATGATGATGCATTGATGAAGACCAATATGGTACTTAATGGATTCGAGGGTAAAGAAAAGACAGAGGCCAAAGGTGTGATGTGCATGGAACTCACTGTGGGAAGCAAAACTGTGGCCACCACATTCTTCATCGCCGAGGTGCAAGGTAACTATAATGTTATATTAGGTCGCGATTGGGTTCATGCTAACCAATGTGTGCCATCTACCATGCATCAATTTTTAATACAATGGATCAATGATGAGGTAGAAATCATCCACGCAGATAATTCGGCTTGTGTTGCTTTGGCCGATGCATCGGTGGATTGGAATCATCCCGATGTTACTTGCTTAACAGGGCGTGACCTCTCGGAGTTTGATTTCCTTAGTGCTACAAGGAACGGGTTCATTCCCATCTCTTTAAAGCCAATTGGTGGTAACCGGTTACAAGGTATGATGTGAACAAGAAATTAAAATCAATGACCGATATAGAATATCGCCCTAAGCATAAACATGGCTGATATAGAAATTATCACCCTAAGCACATAAAATGGACGATGGAGTGTTGACATCATCCTTAAGAAATTATCACCCTAAGCACATAAAATTCTCGAATATACTCACGTTCTAGACCATGCACTAGGCCTCCACGTGATATTAGGCTTCCTTGTGGAAAGCTTGCTGCAGCCTCCGTGCAACCCCTTGTGCCGGCTGCCTTCTCATACGAGATGGCTGGCTTGCCGCTTGCTGTCTCGCACAGAGCGCCACTGACGGCCCCACTCGCCACGTCGGATGTGCTGCGGCTCGCGGCGTCTTCGCAACCCGCTGCTACACTGCTTGACACAATAATGTACGCGACATACTTGTGTGGCCCGGGTGCAGCTCGCCGCATGTCGTGGTCATCTAGCGCCACATCTTCCCCTATTTCTAGCGCCAAGACACCATCATGCATTTTGTCATGGACTTCTGGCGCCATGTCTTCGCCTGCTTTTAGTGTGACCACTTCATCATCACTTGCGTCATGGACCTCTGGTGCCACGACTTCGCCTGGGTTCACTGGCGCGAATGTGCTCACCGGGCCCGTGTCTAGCTGACCGTGATCATCTGAATCCTCCTTGTCCACCAGCTCGCACATCAGCATCATATCCCCATCATCTCCATCCTCAGCTATGAGTGCCTGCTGCTTCGGTGCTTCTTCGCAGTCAGTCTTGAAGTGACTGAGGAGGCCACATTTATGACACCTCATTTTCCTGATGTCAAACTTCCTCCTCGGTGGTGCAGGCGCATCCTCGTCGTCCGAGTCAGTGAAGTTCTTTCTTGCCGAGTGCTGCTTCCCTTTCCCCTTCTTCTTGCCGCTGCTCATGGATCCGCCTTGCTTTTCCTCTGAAAGGCGATCCATTGCGCCCTTGTAAGCATCAAAAGCTCGTCGTTCCTCATGTCCCCAAGACTGTACCACATACACTCATCATGAGCCTTGTACCGTCTAACGAGATCGTCGACGGAGAGAGTCGCGAGATCGACGCACTACTCGATCGCCGTGACAATTTGCAGGTACTGGGGAGGGGCCGCGCGTAAGAACCGCCAGACTACCGAGGTCTCCGTGAGGTTTTCTCCAAGCGCGCAAATCCGGTTGACAAGAGTTGCCACCCGTGAAGCGAACGCGTCCACGGACTCATCGTCGCCCATGACCAAAGTCTCATAGTTTCTTAGGAGAGTTTGGAGATTGGCTTGCTTGACGCGGGTGTGTCCCTCGAACTGGAGCTTCAACATATCCCACACCTTCTTCGTCGTTTCTTTGGCGATCACGTGTTGGAGGACATCCATCGGCATCACCGATTAAATCACCGACGTCGCCTGCTGATCCTTCCGGTGCTCGGCTCCCTTCTTCTTGTACGCGTCGCCTCCTGGATCCACCGCGTCCCATAGCTAGTTGGCGCAGAGACCACACTCCATGAGGGCCTTCCAAACCCCGAAGTTGTCGCGATCGAATCGTGGGTACGACAAACCAGACACGACAAGTACCTTAGCCGCACCGAACGCTTCCACGATCTCCTTGCCCGCCATGACCTTTCGTTACTAGAAGATCAACCAAGCTCTGATACCAATTGTTGGCTCAGGCCCGACCTTGACGATGCAACCTCGAGTATTTTCCGACGATGCGCTCGTACAAGCTAGCAGTGGCCGATTCCTTCCGGCCGATCGAGCGTATACTACAACAAGTACGTACACTTGAAGCAGGCACACAGGGAGCTGGATTGATCCTTCGTGTCTGGCTAGCTTCAACGTAGTAGCACGTATGCACCAATCAGCCGGCGACTTGATCGTTTTCTCTCTCGCCGAAACACACACGAATACAGTACGCAGACACGCCGAGATGATAGCCACGCAGGCTCGTGTCGAGCCTGTTTTTCTTTATTGCTTTTCAACTCATGGTTGTTTACTGGGGTCCTTACATGTACTAGAGCAGAAACTCTACAGCAAGTGATGATGCTTCTAAAGGGTTGCAGCAAGACATTATTAAAAAAACAATCAGTGTTTTGCCTCGGCTAACATTTGATCATCTAGTCCCTTGAGCAATCGAATATACTAGATCGGAAACGCGCCTTGGCGCGAGGGTGCCGGTCTCAACGTTTTGGCCAAGCAGATAATATGAAGTTAGTAGGAATCCAGATTTAGTGTATGCTTTCGCATAGGATAACAAAAACATTTGTGATAGATGCAAGACATAATGCAGTTCGATATCAGCTTAAGATTATAAGGCAACATCGAGTAAGATTATAAGGCAACATCGAGTTCAGTGCTCATAAGACCACAAAACATAACCACCCGGCATTATGTTCGAAACCAAAAGCGTAAATATAGGAGGGAAAATAATAAAAGGAGAACATAATAAAGGAGAAACGACTACGAAACCATAGCTATTAAGCATACTAATAAGTGGCTTCATTCAACTGCCTTATCGATCAACCTCATAGGTGGCACTTCACATGAACCTGATGCAAACAACTTGTGAGATAAACTGTATATAATGATTTCTGTACAGACAGTGCACATGCGATTTTGTATCTTAGCATTTTAAAGCTTATGGACGGTAAGCGTTAGTTCCCCCCTTTCAATCTCAAAGGCAAAGACTCATCTCTGAAACTCTATGACCCCTGCTGCTTTGACAAAGTTACAAATTGTTTGTTATCATGGCCCTCTTGTTCGTGTCCATTATTATACGGACCTGTCTTGTGACACCTCAAGTGTTGAGTTTCACCATCATGTCCTCGACCGGTTCATTGAGATGGTCCTTTAGATATAGCTTCGTGAAGCGACAGGAGAAGCACTGGAAAAGAAACATTAATTGGTCATATTTGGGTACTACGATTCTCTACTTGTGAGAAGTAGGGTTTTTAAGATCCATACCATCCTCTGTCCAGGAGTCATGAAAGTCTTGTTCATCTCGCAAACATAATACTTGATGAGAGGGACAGTTGAACCAAAGTAATGCTCAAGTCATTTGATCTCGCACGGGAAATGTCATATTCGCCTGCATATTGTATCTGAAGATGTCAAAAACTACCCAACTGTGGTGCTGCATGGTAGCATTTGATCTTTACCCATGATTAAAAAATTATAAACATGAGAAATGGATCTGAGCTTGTTCATACATACACATTTTCATATTTCCATTCCGACACACTCTTATATGAATTAAACCTCAACACGCTTAGTTTTCTACACTGGATCCTTTTATAGACATGCGAATGATGGAAATCAAAAATGAATAAATCACCAATGCAGGAAAAGCCTCATTTACTTGGACCATACAGAACAACGAGAGACGGGATAGTGACCATGTATAATAAATTACCGGCAGTGGAGATTAGCGACACTCGTGACTTGTCGCCATAAAAGCCATAAGCCCTCCCACACTCGTCACACGTAAATACGCAAGAACATAAGAAAATGTATTTTTAGGAAAAAAGGTCCAGAAATCCACATTTTGATACATGCAGCAGTTCATGTATTCTCCATAAAACAGAGAATGTAAGCCTCATATTAATTCATCCTTTCACACATAACTTAACATGTAGCAAAAAGATTTAATCTATAGTTCAAGATTAATGAGCGCAAAATAAATAAGTCCTTTACAATAAGGCAATTATTGATTAGAATGGAGTTCGAAGACATCGTATATTTACTTGATGGAACCTGCATTAAAAAAAGTATAGAACGAGTTGAGTACCTTATGGTCTGCCCAATTTGCTCGTGCTCATCAAAGGTGTTCTCGAGATCAAACGACCAAGTAAGAACTCCCAAACCTCTGACATAATAGCAGGGTGTACACCTTAAACCATAGAAAATATAGAGCCAACCTTTGTTAGAGATTATATGAGGAGGTGAAAAAGTAATGGTGTTAAAATGAAATGAGGGACGTTTCAGATATCTTTACCCTTATATGAATCCAGTTTAGAACATAGGGAATATTTAGGGAGCCTTGTTGCAGAAGTACAACATGCCATTTTCAATCAGTTTCTAAAACACAAAGCATTTTCTTAATTTCATTAGAGGCATAATTTGGGTGAGAACCTTTCAGCCATGTAATGCAAGTATTATATGCATTTTAGAAATAATTGAGCTAACCTTTCAGCTACAACTACCACCATAACTCTGATTTGACCGAGCAAAAAGGCTCTCTATGTGAATCAGTTTCTAAAACACAAAGTAAATTGCATATTAATGAGTTAACCAAGCCATGGCACCCCATGCATCATTTATCTTATTGTGCAAGGTGTGATTCCAGGTTGGAACTAACAAAATTTAGAAATGATGGACATTGCATATTCATGGTGCTAGTCAAACAGAACATTTCCTAGCTCCACATAGATCCTAACCAACATCAAGTCAAGTAACTATTCATTTAATAGAAATGAGATATAAGAGTATTTTCACCTGGGGCTTGGACCATCAATGTGGTTATGGTGACGTGTCATCCATAGCGCCGCCATGGCAGGATCATTGGCGCAGTTGCTGGTCCACGGCCATTATCTGACAGCGCCCCGGGTGTCGTTGAAGACAGACCACGACGATGTCGATGTGAATCAGTAGGGGTTGTTGTTGAGGTTCAGGATCCTGTGTGCTTCGAGTGCTGCAATCAATCTCCATGCATGACGAAGAGCTAGCTTGATGGATTGATGAAGATTGCTCACCTTCTCCAGGAAGAACAGGCGGTCGATGAACTGCGTGGAAACCTCGTCTAGCTCCACAACATCGGTGACCTGCAACGGTCAGAGAGAGGGATGGTGAGCAGAAGCAGCGCGAGATTGACGGGGAGAGGAGTCCTGCGTCTTTAATCGAACGTGTCTCACCTTGAGGTCCTCGACGTCTCCGCAGCCCATACTCTAAAGCAAGCTTGACACAGGCACAATTTGCAAGATCCTGGGCATGAAATGAACGCCCAAAAGGGAGTGCAGCAACAACGGAAAGAAACGCTAAAAGGGAACATAGAGCAGAAACCAACCCAAAATGCAAGCAAGAATTTTTAAAAGGGAACATAGAGCAGCATGAGCATGAGGCATAGAAAAATGGGGTCACCTTAAGATCAAGAATCAATGGCTCTCTCTCTCAGTTCAAATCAGAAGGAAAGAACCACTATTATTGATACCACTATTATTGATTAGAGTTATTTATAATTAGGCAAAGCACTACAACACTGGATCCTAAGCAACAGCTGAGGCATACAAAACTACAAGTGTTTGTTCTTTTCATAAATAAACAACCTTTAGTATCTCAACCAGAACCAAAGAAAAACAAAAAGCATGGTTAAGTAACCAACAAAGGAAGAATGCACCTTTTCGGAATTTTAAAGTAGCAAGACATTAAAAGTTCTCTTTTGCCTTCAATACTACACACATTAGGGGAGGTAGCTGCAGTTTTATTGCATAGTGGGCTCAGATTCGCCTTTTCTCGATCATATAACCTACCCCCATCATCTCTTATCACCAGATCAATCTGTTTACACAATGGAGCTGCCCTGATTATCACTCAACAAGAATGACCATCCAAGGACAGATCAATAGGTATCACAGGATCAAAAAGGATTCTAGAGACAACAGGGAGGATCCAACTTGATACCCACAGGTGCCTTGATTGCTCAAAGGCACACTTATTCCAGCCACAGTTAATCATCATCGCCCTAGCACGAACGCCAGCCACAGATAAAGCGAAATGGCGAGAATGCCCCCGGCGGGGCAGGCTATTTACGCGCGGTGGCACGGTCGAGGTGAAACTGTTCATTCCAGTAGTAACTATTTTTTATCCGACGGATGAGGTCGTTCCAGGGCTTGATCCGACGGCTCAGATTGCATCAAGCGCTTCGATCCAACGGCCAGGAAGCCCAAATCGCTGAGGAGGCTAGAGGCTCACTGGCATCCTTATTTCTCGATTCTCGATGGCCATGTCCCATACAGTAGCCAAAGCAGAGGAGCAGGAGGAAGATGGAGCTCACCGAGGGAGGTTGTAGCCGAGGCAGTACTCAGTGCACGCCGTCCAACCGGCAAGGAACCGCTTCCTACACCGCACATCCACCACGCGACCGCGTCAGAGTTGCGCCTTGCACCGTCCCGCAGACGAGCACGAACGCCATGGTCACATAATTCTCCTTGAAAACCACATATGCACACATGCTCTCATCTGTTAGTATAGTTATACATAGAAATTGCTAGTTGCTTCAAACCAAAAAAACTTAATTCACGCATTCATTGCCCCTTTTCACACAGAATAATGCATCAAATCCTATGACTCAGAAGTTGTTGATCATAACAGGCCATGTCGCTCGTCTTGACACCAACGTGTGTTGTTACTGAGACCAAAAACTATATTAAATGACAATGGCCAAAATCAGGTACATATTGGTAATAGCAAATAACATGATTGGTAAGCTACATCAGTAAAATAACCACGGAATATTCTGTTGCACGCTACCATGTATTTCTGAATCACAATGAGTACTAAAAGAAAATCAACATTGTTTAAGGTAGTAACCGCCACGGTCGAAAATAGTAAGTTTTGGTAATTATAACCCGAGTACTTGTACACAATCAGACAAAATCTAGAAGGGCCATCTAGCTAAACCATAAAAAGTATATATTCATGTTATCACCTGAAACCAAAGTTCCATGGAAGCATTCAGTTCAATGATAAACCATGCCATCTTCATTCATGCCTTGTAGGTATATGGAAAGGACCAAACAAGGATATCTCACAATTTAGCCCTCACTTAGTGTGAGCCTCTCCTGCATATGCAGTTTTGAAATAAAGAAAATTAGACAAATGCACCTTTAAATATCGAGTTGTGCATAATTCTTATTGAAACAAAAGAAATATACTTCGCGAGAAGTAAAATTAATTAATTACATTCTGACATATGTAGCTAACAGGCATCGTTAAAACAATATATTTCTATAATGACCAAAAAGGGTATATGCATGTATGGAAACTATCAGGAAGGTGAGTTTAGAAATCGACAAAAGGAAATTCAAGCATATTTTATTTTAAAAGAAGAAAGAACAAAATCTGATATTTCTTTTAGAAGTGTGTGTATAACAGCAGTACACAAAGCTGTGAATTGGAAAATTAAGGATTATCAAGTAAACATAACACTCACTGCCATCATGAGTAAGGTCCATCTCTCTGGACTCGGAAAAATATAATGCAATCTTGGTAGCACAAATATACACGCAGAAAACAAAACATGTGTGGATCCTTCTATCAAAGGTTACAGAAAAAACAATTTGAACTCACTATGTTACTTAGAAGATGTCTTGGTAAGACATATATACAATATTTATGAAGCCCTCTAGTTTGATAAGAAAAACAATGGAGGAGCCGAGATTTAGTGATCCTTTAGCATGGAACTAAATATGAAGGCATGGGTATGACATAGAAGCCCTTCTTCCACTATATGTTTATCCACTCGAGGGGAAATGAATCACTTACTTTATATGAGATAATTTCAGTACCAATAAAGTTCAGATAGACAAATTCAGCACCTAAATGATCATATATAAGTTCAGTTTGTTTAATGAACCTTTATATTGCACTTTTTATCCCTAGGTAAAATGAAACATCTGTAAAAACAAACACAATAAAATATCTATGCCAATTCTGGAGTTGCACTTTTTATCCCTAGGTGCAAGAATACATAAAAGGTAATAAGAACAGGAACATAATAAAGGAGAGCCAATTCTGGAGCCATAACCACTAAGCATACAGGAGGAGCTCCATTGTGTTAGCCACCTCAATCTTGCGATGCTTGGATCCTGTATAGCCACAGATTTTGGAGCCTCTTAGAATATATAAATGGTATAGCTGCCCTGTCAAGGAAAAAATAGATCAATATAGACTGTGTTTCTTATTTTTATTGTGGTGTCAATGGAGGAAAAAGGATGACGCACGACTACAAAATACCCAACCTACAACCCGATGGTCAACCAACTATACTACTCAACTAAATCAGAGATGGATCTCCTGGCACTAAGCCCTTATAAAAGGATTTCAAGGTCTCCACTTTATCATCAACCTACAAATAAAATATATAAGGTGGGGGACAAGGGAAGAACTAAAATAAAAAGGAGTACTCGCTTGGTAATGCATACGGGAAAGACATATTGCTGGTAAGGATCTCCTCTACTCATGAAAAATAAAAAGATAGGTGCATGGTGCCTGCCTCAACATATTGTCCATGTGCTTAAACAAAGCATTTAGTGTTGTCAAATGGGATTATAGAACGATTGCTTGGGATGAATCAGCCGTTGCCAAATGGAAACTAAAATAATTGCGCAGGATAGATCAACCCAATATAGTAAGTTTAGATCAATAGCAATACAGAAGGGTGAGACAGCCAGTTATACCAAAAGCAAGGCAAGTGGAAGTTCATGACAAAGGGGAGATATATTTGGTGGCAAAAGTAAGCCAAAACGATGGGTTCTCATTAAGTAGATAAAATAGTTGGGTTATTAGATAGCGAAAGCAAGCCAGAGCAGCAAAAGATTCCTATATAGTTTTAACAATCCTATATGGTTCCACTATAATTAAAGAACCAGTGATGCATCAGTATAACTAATATATAGTAGTCAACATGAAGAATGTGGAGCAGTGCCCTTTTACAAAAGGAGAGGACAATCGGATGTTCGCATAACACATCATAGTAGCTAGTGGTATGACACATCATTTGGAAGTTATTGGGGCCAAAGCCAGCCATAGAGCTAAGAGAAAAAAGCGCCTGCACATGAAGCATTGTCACTAACTCGGAATGAAGGGTTCTACTTTCAAGTATCTCTAGACCAGTAATACAATTAATAGATCAAGAGGGTACCTCAGCAAACTCAAGATTAATTTATAAGTTTACGGAGGGAGTAGTTCCTAAACAGATCCATAAAATCTTTTTATTCTTTCTAAAAAATATAGAATTATCCAACATGTAAGGGGTGAACCACCATTACGACACCAGCATCTAGAATAAGTTGATTTGCAGAAGCATTCCACTAAGAATAATGCATAACAATGATTTTTTTCCTAGATATAAGGGGAGGCCTCAAACTTAATCCTTTACTTCCATAGCACATCATACAATGCCCCATTAGAAGAGTTCTTTGAAATACCATGCAAGCGCCAGATCGAATGGGGAGCAACGGAGGAGGCCACCCGTGACCACGGCGAGCGACCAAGGCATCGTTGTTCCGTCCAGCTCGGCCATGTGCGGGGCGTCGACATCATTGTGTAGGTACCGGTGGTCGTCCTCATCCATGGAGGTCCTGCTGCTCCGATTCAAAGAAAACAAGTAAGGGGATCAATCAATCCATGGAGAGAAGTAAGACAAGGAGACACGCACGTACACGCACTGCTGCTAGTATATAAAGAAATCAATCAAGCCGTATGTGTGTGTGGTTGGGCTCCTGGAGTACACGATCTAGTGTTCTAACTAAACTGAAACAGAGCATGCCATAGGAGAGCAACCTAGAGCAGAGCAACTATAACTTGGAAAAAATCTCACAACCGAGAGAGAGGGATGGACCTAGTTTGCCGATCTACCATGCATCGTTACTATATAATCTGTAGAGCTGGCAGCCTAAGATGCTACTACCATCAGCGGTAATCAATGAAATTAGAAAAGCACCGAAACTACTGATTCTAACCAAAGAAGTTTGAGGAACATATTTCTCTTTGTTTTACAATCTGAAAATGGCAATTAGGAGTGTGCAGTGGTCACTCAAAATAAAGAATAGACATACCTGACCTACGAAAAAAATTGGCACAACACAATGGTGTAATCGAAGTGGCGATAGGCAACCCACAAGGCACTAAACATCAGACAGACTAATATATTTTCCACTGCTATGATGGAGCATTTAGATGATGGCTAATAACATTATGACATTGTAGTCATGTTTTTAAGTCAGATCAAATATGTTTTGTAGAAAAGAGTGCTCTAGCTAGAAATAAAGTGTCAAGCCACCTTCTGTTCAGCACAAATAAAATAGAAACCCTAGTTTTGTGTATTCTACATGATCACAGTACAAAGATAGATCCAGAGCAGCAACCTCTACATGATCTACCTTGCTTGCCGGGATACGGTCGAGCAGAGACCCTGTGCGCTGGCCACTGGCATCGTGGAGAAGAGCTCCTTGTGTGCGCCTGAGTTCAAGCATAACAGAAGAGACAAAGTAAATACACTTTTGGCGCATGCTTCAACTATGCTCTAGCTAGAAAGTGACAAGAGGTGCTTTATTTATCAGGAGAAAGTAAAAAACACATTCAAATCGAAAGCATAATATGCAAATGTAGCCAGATAAAATACACATACATAATCCCAAGAAGGGAAATATCAGAACCCACACCTAAAATGATTGGCAAGATCAAACAGTGACCCTGGACTGGCATCCTCTACCATCTGAAGTACTCACTTCATACCAGACCTAAAATTATCTTCCACCCTATCGAATTTGACCATTAGTGTGCTTATCAGGCATTTATTCTGGGACCACAAGGAGCACCAGCTACCCAGAATCTGTCATTGGATGGGAGCTCATACCTGCAGAGGCGGATCTCAGGTCGGTGGGGGTGTCACAAATCGGTCCGGTGAGCAGCGTGGTGCTCAGGGGCAGCCAACAGCGAGGGAGAAGAGGGGCGGCCGCGCTGCCTCTGTCGAGCACCGTAGAGGAGGAAGGGGAGAAGTGAGACCGGCGAGGAGAACCGCACGCCAGCCCCAGCTCGTAGAGGAAAACGCCGGGGACTCGATCTGCCGGTGCTCCTCGCCTCCCCCGGTGGATCACGAGCAGCTCCGAGGGCGCGACCTTGACGGGGGCGGAGATGACCGGCGCAACGAGCAGGCGGCCGCCGGAGGCGAGGTCCACCTCCACCATTGAAACCCTAGCGGGGGAAATCGAAGGGGCGACCACAGGAGGCAACGGCCACGGCGAGCGGGGCGGGTGGGGCGGCGGCGATGCGGGCGGGGCGGCGAGGACTGAGGGAGGGAGAGGGAGAGGAGAGGGTGGGGCGACGCGGGTGGGGCGGCGAGGACGAGGGAGGGGGCGCGAGTGCGGCTGGGGAGCGGCTAGGTCATCTCCACGCGGGTCGGCGCCTTTTATACCACATGTGAGTGAAATGACGAAAATGCCCCCGGCGGGGCAGGCTATTTACGCGCGGTGGCACGGTTGAGGTGAAACTGTTCATTGCAACAGTAACTTTTTTTATCCGACGGACGAGGTCATTTCAGGGCTCGATCCGACGGCTCAGAGCACATCAAGCGCGCAGATCCAACGGCCAGGAAGCCCAAATCGCCGAGGAGGCGGGAGGATCGTCCGAATCCTTATTTCTCGATATACTTCTTTAGTTGCCAGTAAAATAAGATAGATCTAGACTAAAACTGGAAGGTACTACTACTACTCAGAGAGACAAAAATTAAAGCAGATTTGCGTGAGGGTGGGGTGGCGTGTGCAGAGGAAGGAGATGAGGCCATATAGGGATCGGAGTGCGATCCGCAGCAGGGCTCTGGTGCTGATGGCCTCGATCTCGATCTTTTTCTCTAGCGTTAGAGGGTAGGCCTGGGCATACCAGAGGGTATTCACGATGATGTTGGAGACGGGGTCCAGCGGCCCGTAGCAGTGGCCGGCATGGAGCAAGCTGTAAAGGTACTGGTGCGAGCCCCGCAGTTTGTCCTTGGGCAGCCAGGCAAGAGCCTCCAGATAGTATCCATGGATGGTGGCGAGAAGCACACGCCTCAAAGTCGGCAGCAGCGGTACCTGCAGCTCCATCTCTGCATGGTTATTCAGGTTGCTTCCATGTCGTTTAGAGGCAAGCTCCCAGGCTTCCTCCAGGGCAAGAGCAGGTGGTTCAGGTCGCTCAAGTAGTTCCCAGATGTCGATGATCAGAGCGGGGTCTCGGGCTGCGTAGGGGGATGAAAGCAGTGTGTTGATCTTGCAGATTGAAGGGGACAGTATCTTCCACGCCAGAGCAAACTTCCGCGGGTCGTGGTGCTGGGCGGCGGCGGCGGCACACCTGAGCGCCATTCCGACGGCGGCCGCGGTCGTGTCAGACTGGAAACCGAAGGTCCGCTCCATCCCGCGGTGCTGGATGACGAGCCCGGCAGCCACGAGGGGGTCCAGATCGGCCTTGTTGAGATACCACACGGCCCTGTAGTTGGTGAGGTAGGGGAAGAGGGCCACCAGGAAGGCGACCAGGCCGTCGACCGACCGCTCGAAAATGCACCGTAGCATCGGCCTCCGATGACCACGCGAGTAGTCCTCCTCTTTCTCCTCCACCGCTAGGGCCAGGTCGGTTTGGGCGATTGCTTCGCTAACGACGATGTTGGAGACCGGATCTAGTAGGCCGAAGCAGAAGCCTTCGTCGATGATCTTCACCCGGTCGTAGTAGCGCTGGATCTTGGCAATGAGCTCCTTTTTCATCCCCCTTCCAGATCTTGGTCCGCCGCTAGTTCGTCGTCCCAATTACCTAGATTATCCGGACCATAGATCCGTTGCTGGGCTATGGGGTCATCAGGGATGCTGGTGCCGGTCTGGCCGCTGCCGAAGCTAAGGCCGCAGCAAAGGCGGCTGCCGCGGGTGCCAAGGCTCCACCTGCGAAAACACATAGCAAGATTTCGGTGGGATGCGTAGTGGTCGGCTTGTGGAGGCCGGCGGCGTCCCTGCCTCTATTCCTTTTATTTACCCTAGCTAGTTTTCCATCTGTCTGAGCAGCGAGGCATCTGTTCCATGGGCCGTCTACGTCTTTATGGATGTCTTTCTATACTAGTGTCAAAAACACTCTTTTATTCTAGAAAGAAGGGAGTATAACTTTGTGTTTTCTCCAGGTTTTCCATATTGGTTATGTGTTTCCAAATTGTAACAAATACGCGTGCGGTTTGTTGCGAATTCACATGACTAAATGTTGCAAGGTTTTTCGATACCAAGATGACAAGAGCATCTCCAGCCATTGACCTCCCAGGCGGCGATTTTACGCGCCCCCGGGGTGAGCCGGCATAAAAATCGGCGTGGGGGCGAGCGGGTTCCCAGCAGCTCGCTCCAGGGTCGCCCCAGACGCGTTTTTTTTTATTTTAAAAAATTTGAATTCGGCAAAGATCGGCTAAATACGGCAAACTTGGCATTCATATTCAACATGTTCGGCGTTTTACATAAATTATCTAAAAAAGGCATCTACGGGGCGAAGAAGTCGATCAGCGAGGCGAAGTCGCCGACGTCGCCAACGTCCTCGTTGATGGCGCGTCCGCCCCTGCTGGACCCCTGCCCGGTGTCTCCATGGCTGATCGGCGGTGGCGGCTCGTCGTCGTCGTCGTCGTTGTCGTCGAGGACGACGATGCATCCCTTGTCCCGGCCATGGCGACGAGCTTGGAACCGCGCTAAGGCGGCGCACTGGCGCGCCCTCTCCGTCTGCAACCAGTCGTCGCGCGCCCATTTGAGGGCCGCTTCGTCTTCGAGCGCCTCCTCCATGACACCGTCGGCGAGCCCGGGCTCCGTCTTCACGACGGGGAGCCCCGCCTCCGGATCGACGGTGGCGAGCCCCGGCTCCGTCTTGGTCTTGACGAAACGCGGAGGCGCCGAGGAGGAGGCACGCCGGCCACCCTTGTTGATGACGATGCCGACGCTGCGGGTGCGTCGGCCGAGCGGCGTCTCCGCGGTGGGCTCTGCCTTGACGCTGAAAAGCGCCGACAAGCCGGAGGAGTGGGAGGAGGAGGAGGCGGCGAACCTCCTGGGCACCAACGGCCCGGCGCTCCGGCGGGGGGCCGGCACGACCACCGCGGCGGGGTACGCCAATGGCGGGATGTTGCCGCCCTCGAGGTGCACTATCACCTCGTGCAGGGTGCGACCGGGGACGCCCCACAGATGCGGCGCCCGTCGCTGTTTTTGAGGCCGCCGACCACCGGCGCCCTGTTCATGGACGCCAGCCGCTGCGCCTGCCGCCGCCGGAAGTAGTCCGCCCACGCCGCATGGTTGTCGGCGGCGTACTGGGGGAGGGCGCGCTGCTCCTCCGACAGGGACGGCCGCACACGGTCTACCACGGCGGCGAAGACGCCGGGGCGCGCGTCGACGTCGGGCACCGGGGGGATGGGGACACTGCCGTTGCTGAGCTTCCACCCCGTCGGCCCGGCGCGCATGTCCGGCGGCGCCGGGATGTTCGCCTCAAAGAGGAGCCACGACTCGCACTCCTGGAGCGTGCGGCGGCCTAAGCCGTTGGCCGAAGTTGTTGGCCGCCGCGGCGTCGCTGGGGAAGTGTTCGGCCATGGAAGAAGGGGAAGGGGAGGGAAGAAGGAGCGGCAGAGCTCGGCGGAAGAAGGGAGGGACGGCGGCTGGTTTGGGCTCGGCGGACTCGGGTTGGTGTGGTCAGTGGCGAGGGAAGCCTCTGTTTATATAGCCCAGGCCGTGCCGTGTGAACGCATGGCGGAAGGGGAGGCGTCGCCGCGCCAGCCAGCCCGTGACGCGCCGCCCGTGAGGAATCAATGGCAAGGCTAACCGGCGGCAGTCTCACCATTGATTCCCCGCGGGAAACTGAGGCGTTCGGGGGAAGACGAGGCGCATGCCGCTGACTCGGCGGGCCCGCCTCGTTTTCGCGCCAAAACCCCTCGCCTCGGCGCCCCCGAGCGCGCCGTGTTCGGCCTGGGGCCGCCGGTGCCGATTTCGGCCCAAGCCGGCGAAAACGGGATCCTGAAGGCGCGACTGGTCCGATTTTTGAGCGTCGGTGCGGCAAAAACGCCTGGGGAGGGCCTGTTGGGGCCGTGGCTGGAGATGCTCTGAGTGCCACAAATACGCATTCGGTCTTTTGCGAATTCACATGCTAGATGTTGCCAGTTTTTCAATATCCAAATTGTACGTGTCACACGTGTGAATGAAGCGATTCGATCCTGACGTTTTTTTCAAATAAAATTGCCATCCGAGAAGAAAACACAACCCCAAAAAACTAAAACTTGTTATCTAAAAGAAAGTTATCATGTTTGACAACTAAAAATGTTATCCTCACGTCATTGAACTTGCCATCGAAAATTTTCGGAGTTGCCATGTGTTTGTGCCACATGTATGTCACTTATCAGGGTCCTTTTCAATAGTGTTTTTACATGCCTTTTAAAAACTAGCAAATATGCCCGTGCGTTGTAACGGGAGAAAAACTATCAAATTATGCAGAAGTGGTAGATAATGGCTATTAAAATGCCAAGGTGAGATAAGGGCTTCTAAAATGTCAATTCAAAAACCATGTCTAAGTGATGTCATGATGAGATAAGAGTCTTTTGAAAAGTCATTTCAAAAAACAAAAAATGGGATGGTTTGACCATGATTTGATTTCCTAAGGCGCAAACTGCATTGATGGACCCTGCCTAAGCTAGACTGATGAATGATGTATATCATCTTGACCTAATGTAGCGGTGGTTGTCATAACAATGACTGTGGTACTAGAATAAATATAGCTGTGTATGAAGGCAAAATAGACATTTAGTTATTTTTATATAGTTTACAAAAACTAACCCATAGAAAGTTGTGTCAATATTTTTTGGGTTCAGCGTTGTACGAAACATGGAAGTCTTTTTTTACCCGATGCGAAGGATTAAATAAAATCATAAATCAACCTCTAGAGATCCCTTATTAAAACTTCTACGCGGGCCATGTTTGATTTTGTTCATCATTTACGGGCCTGTTTTAATGTTGGAAACATTTCAAAAAAATCATGTATATTTTTTTTCTAATTCCAGAATGTGTTTTGAATACTGGATTTTTTAAATCATGTTTTTTTCATGAACATCTATTTGATATTGTGATTTATTTTTCTATGATATGCGATTTTTTTAAAATCATGAACCATTTAGGATTTCTCAATAAAACTCGCAGCTTTTTGAAATTTGGTTCTTTTAAAAATCCCGAATGAATTTAAAGAATGAAAAAAAGGAATTAAAAAAGTAAAAAGCAAAAAACGAAATAGAAAACAGGGCGCCACGAGCCACATATGGGCCGGCCCATTAGCACGTGCAGGAGGAGGAGGCGCCGCATGTACATTTTTTTCTAGTTCAGACTATGTTTGGAATACTGGATTATTTTTAAAAAAACATGATTTTTTATTTCTTGAACATCGATTTGATATTCCGATTTTTTTTATGGTATGCAATCAATATTTTGAAATCATGAATATTTTATGACTTCTCAATAAAGCTCGCAACTTTTCGAAATTTATTTCAAAATCCTGAATTAACTTAAAGAAGAAAAAATAAAAACATGAATAAGAAAGTGAAAAGCAAAAAAGAGAATAGAAAACAGGGCCCACCACCAGCCAATTATGGGCCGGCCCATTAGCGCTTGCAGGAGGAGGAGGCGCGCCATGTACATTTTTTTCTAGTTCCAGACTATGTTTGGAATACTTGATTATTTTTTAAAAAAACATGATTTTTTATTTCATGAACATCTATTTGATATTCCGATTTTTTTCTATGATATGCAAACAATATTTTGAAATCATGAATATTTTATGACTTCTCAATAAAGCTCGCAACTTTTCGAAATTTGATTCTTTTCAAAATCCGTAATTAATTTAAAGAAGAAAA
>NC_041381.1:101854125-101858743 GCF_002162155.2 Triticum dicoccoides | reverse complement strand
AACATGGTTTTTTATTTCATGAACATCTATTTGATATTCCGATTTTTTTTCTATGATATGCAAACAATATTTTGAAATCATGAATATTTTATGACTTATCAATAAAGCTCGCAACTTTTCGAAATTTGATTCTTTTAAAAATCCGTAATTAATTTAAAGAAGAAAAAATAAAAACAGAAATAAGAAAGTAAAAAGCAAAAAAGAGAATAGAAAACAGGGCCCACCACCAGCCAATTATGGGCCGGCCTATTAGCGCGTGCGCGTGAGGAGGAGGCGCGCCAGGTACATTTTTTTCTAGTTCCAGACTATGTTTGGAATACTGGATTATTTTTTAAAAAAACATGGTTTTTTATTTCATGAACATCTATTTGATATTTCGATTTTTTTTTCTATGATATGCAAACAATATTTTGAAATCATGAATATTTTATGACTTATCAATAAAGCTCGCAACTTTTCGAAATTTGATTCTTTTCAAAATCCGTAATTAATTTAAAGAAGAAAAAATAAAAACAGAAATAAGAAGGTAAAAAGCAAAAAAGAGAATAGAAAACAGGGCCCACCACCAGCCAATTATGGGCCGGCCTATTAGCGCGTGCGGGTGGAAGACCTGCGCTTCCTACGGAGCCAAAAAGGAGGAAAAAGTGTAGGAACCAGGGATCGAACGCTGGTCTCCCGCACGCTAGGCGAAAGCCTTGGCCATTGGGCTACCTGTGCTCTTGTGTTGTATGAGTGTATCATTCTATAAGAACTAAGTCGGCGGTGATTTTGAAATAAATCCGAATCATTTTACATATGGATGGCATAGTGGGTAATTTATGCGAAGTTCGAGGGCGATTTCTATGACGGACGACCAGAAACACTATTTGCTTTATTAGTAGGTAAATATAAAGACTAGCAAATATGCCCGTGCGTTGCAACGGAAGAAAAACTATCAAATTATATAGGAGTGGTAGATAATGGCTATTAAAATGCCAAGGTGAGATAAGGGCTTCTAAAATGTCATTTCCAAAACCATGTCTAAGTGATGTCATGATGAGATAAGAGACTTTTGAAAAGTCATTTCAAAAAACAAAAAATGTGATGGTTTGACCATGATTTGATTTCCTAAGGCGCAAACTGCATTGATGGACCCTGCCTAAGCTAGACTGATGAATGATGTATATCATCTTGACCTAGCGTAGCGGTGGTTGTCATAACAATTATTGTGGTACCAAAATAAACATAGTTGTGTATGGAGGCAAAATAGACATTTAGTTATTTTTATATAGTTTACAAAAACTAACCCATAGAAAGTTGTGTCAATACTTTTTGGGTTCAGCGTTGTACGAAACATGGAAGCCTTTTTTTACCCGATGCGAAGGATTAAATAAAATCATTAATCGACCTCTAGAGATCCCTTATTAAAACTTCTACGCAGGCGATGTTTGATTTTGTTCATCATTTACGGGCCTGTTTTAATTTTGGAAACATTTCAAAAAAATCATGTATATTTTTTTCTAATTCCAGAATGTGTTTTGAATACTGGATTTTTTAAATCATGTTTTTTTCATGAACATCTATTTGATATTGTGATTTATTTTTCTATGATATGCGAACAATTTTTTGAAATCATGAACAATTTAGGATTTCTCAATAAAACTCGCAGCTTTTTGAAATTTGGTTCTTTTAAAAATCAAGAATGAATTTAAAGAATGAAAAAAAGGAATTAAAAAAGTAAAAAGCAAAAAACAAAATAGAAAACAGGGCGCCACCAGCCACATATGGGCCGGCCCATTAGCACGTGCAAGAGGAGGAGGCGCGGCATGTACATTTTTTTCTAGTTCAGACTATGTTTGGAATACTGGATTATTTTTAAAAAAACATGATTTTTTATTTCTTGAACATCGATTTGATATTCCGATTTTTTTATGGTATGCAAACAATATTTTGAAATCATGAATATTTTATGACTTCTCAATAAAGCTCGCAACTTTTCGAAATTTATTTCAAAATCCTGAATTAACTTAAAGAAGAAAAAATAAAACAGAAATAAGAAAGTGAAAAGCAAAAAAGAGAATAGAAAACAGGGCCACCACCAGCAAATTATGGGCCGGCCCATTAGCGCGTGCGGGAGGAGGAGGCACGCCATGTACATTTTTTTCTAGTTCCAGACTATGTTTGGAATACTGGATTATTTTTTAAAAAAACCTGATTTTTTATTTCATGAACATCTATTTGATATTCCGATTTTTTTCTATGATATGCAAACAATATTTTGAAATCATGAATATTTTATGACTTCTCAATAAAGCTCGCAACTTCTCAAAATTTGATTCTTTTCAAAATCCGTAATTAATTTAAAGAAGAAAAATAAAAACAGAAATAAGAAAGTAAAAAGCAAAAAAAGGGAATAGAAAACAGGGCCCACCACCAGCCAATTATGGGCCTGCCATTAGCGCGTGCAGGAGGAGGAGGCGCGCCAGGTACATTTTTTTCTAGTTCCAGACTATGTTTGCAATACTGGATTATTTTTTAAAAAACATGGTTTTTTATTTCATGAACATCTATTTGATATTCCGTTTTTTTCTATGATATGCAAACAATATTTTGAAATCATGAATATTTTATGACTTCTCAATAAATCTCTCAACTTTTCGAAATTTGATTCTTCTCAAAATCCTGAACTAATTTAAAGAAGAAAAAATGAAACAGAAATAAGAAAGTAAAAAGCAAAAAAGAGAATAGAAAACAGGGTCCACCACCAGCCAATTATGGGCCGGGTGGAAGACCTGCGCTTCGTACGGAGCCAAAAAGGAGGAAAAATTGTAGGAACCAGAGATCGAACACTGGTCTCCCGCTTGCTTGGCGGCCGCCTTGGCCATGGGCTGCCTACGCTCTTATATTGTATTAGTGTATCATTTTGTAAGAACTAAGTCGTCGGTGATTTTGAAATAAATCCGAATCATTTTACTTATGGATGCATAGTGGGTAATTTATGCGAACTTCGAGGGCGATTTCTATGACGGACGACCAGAAACACTATTTGCTTTATTAGTAGGTAAAGAGGTAAAGATAAAGATATTGAAAACACATGTACAGTCTGTTCTAATAGTTTGTGATTTTTGCTAAAAAAAATAGGTCATGATTTATGTTGTAAACGTATCTACTGCATTTTTTTGTTGCTTAAGCACTTTTTAGTGGATTGATGCAAATACATATTTTTGTTGTAATAGTGGGTGATTTTTGATGATACTGTGGGTGAATGATGCAAATACGTGCTTGTTGCGGGGCTATAGGATGAAATTTTCGACCTACCCACCACCCATCTGATTGCAAAATTCATCCTACAGTTTAATCAATCACCCACCACTCTCGGCTGAGCGGGCTGAGCGTAGTACAAAGCAGCTCCTCAAGACCAACATCACCACACTCGGCCCGCTCGTCCTACCCATGTCAGAGCAGCTCCGTTTCCTCACCACCGTCGTGCTCAAGAAGGTCTTCCGCGCCCACATGAAGGTGTACTTGCCAGACTTCAAGCTCGCGCTCAAGCACTTCTGCATCCACACCGTCGGCAGGGGTGTCCCCGACAAGCTCGAGCACAACCTCAAGCTCAACCCCTGGCACATTGAGCCTTCACGAATGACGCTCTACAGGTTTCGGCAACACATCCAGCGGCTCGCTCTGGTACGAGGCTACGAGCTCGCCTACTGCGAGTCCAATGGATGGATCAAGAAGGGATACCGCGTCTAGCAGATTGCCTTTAGCTCTTGGTTCAAATGAAACATCATCGTGTGGAGAGAGCTGTGTACCATCAACAATGCCGATGAGAACCCATGGATCCAAGACTTTGATGTACTATGGGATCGGCGGCGTCTCCCGTAGTAGCGCAGGGATCGGCGGCGGCTTGACGTGCGAGGGCGGCGGCGAAGGGATGCGAGTCAGCGAGTGCGAGGGCGGCGGCGAAGGGATCCTGCAGGCTTCGACCGCTCGTTCCTGCGTACGATTTTTTCCGTTGGTTTTCTTTCGTCGGTTTATTTTTGCTCGATTTTCTTGCCTGTGAGGGAGTACCTGGAGGCATGACTGGCTACGTGGTTTGCTTGTGCGAGGGATCTGAGATGTGGGAGGAGGGACGGAAAAAAACCTGTCTTTGATGGAACAAAAATTGATCGACGGAGACTATCAACTGCTTCATTAAGAGTAGAGATACATATATGTAGGTACTAGACTAGATAACACCGAACCAACTCGTTGACTAAAACTACTCCTACTCGGTCACGTACATGCAAGTCGTATTAGGTGATGGTCAGCTATCCCATCTGGACACCTGCGTACACACGTACAGAAGAAACCACGTCGGGTTTAACTCCAACAGCGACTGTGCGGACAAGGACAAACAGAGAAGAGGGAGAGGGCTGGTCAGGTAATAGAGGGGGGCATATATGGGCGAATTGGCGCTAGCGGCTAGTCTGACGTGGCTGGCGCATCCGCACGTTGGCATATCCGCCCTAGATTTAGACTGGATACGGCGAGTGCCGGTTAATCCGGGCATTTTGGTCGGTTATGGAGAGAGCTCGGTTGGGTGATGTTTTCTCATCCGGTCAATGACCGGGCAGCCCGCCTGGGCATTTGGGCAGTT
>NC_041381.1:101827420-101854115 GCF_002162155.2 Triticum dicoccoides | reverse complement strand
GGGTCATAGATGCTCTAAGGTCATCTCCAACACCGACCCTCAAAATGCCCGCATACGTTTGGATCACGTTGTCCGCACATATTATGCCATCCAACCCGGGCATGTATCGTTCCGCCAAGCGGTCCGGACGCACTTACTGATGCCAAATGATGACAAAGTTGGGGGGTGGGCTTCGCCGGAGTCCGGACGTCACCCACGTATAGGACACTACCCCTGGCCCACCCAAAACCCTCTCCCAGTCCCATTTTCTTCCAATTCGCCCCTTCTCTCCCTTGCTTTGCATCCGTACCCTCCTCCTCTGACGCCGCCGCTCTACCTCTCCAGCCGGCAGACAGACATTGCCGGACCTCTGCAACCAGCACCGACGCACTCGCTCGCCTTTTACGATGGCGTCGTCCATCCAGGACCCGTCCGTAGGCAGGAACACTAGGGTATCCACATATCCAACCATACCCTCAACTTATGACTAGTATAGCTAGTACCGAACTTATATCTTCTATACAAAATTAGAATGCTATCCATATATATTGTCTCATCGTTCTTCTCTCTTTTTAGCTCACACTCACAATCATCTTCAGTTTTCACACATGTTCCTAGACCATTTACATTCATGATTCAAAAAAAAACCGAGCAGCCATCAAAGGAATATGAACTGTCATTGTGAACCTTCTCCACGTATATACACAGAGAAGAATAATCTTTTCATATAAGAGAAGAGAAGATACATAATGACAGACAATATCCATCACAAAGTGTGCAATAATGACCGAAGCTTACACCTTTTTGGTACGCGGCTATTTAAGCTGGTCAAGTCGCTCCTCGCGCGGAGAGGTGGGATTAAACCACTACTATAGCCTTGCTTAGCAGGTTGCGGCTGTGAAGGGTCATATGTTTGCCAAGTTCATTTTATCGGGAACTCGGCAAAGCTATGACCCTAGACTTCTCACAACCACGTCATTGCTGGTCGCGCTATCTTTACCGAGTTCCTAGAGAGCGAAACTCGGCATATACGTGCCTTTTTTAAAAAACAAAAATGTATGGCCATAACAAGGCGATGTTGGGTGTTTAGTCCCACCTCGTCGGCGAGCAGCCACACAACCGGCTTAAATAACCACGTACTCCAAAAGTTTTTAAGTTAAATAATTTTCCCATTTACCCTTTCTTTGTTTTTCACTTTTTAATAATTTTATTGTGTACGAGAATCCATCTGCATACGGTTCCCAATAGCCATCATTCCACAATGAAACCATCAATGACATAAAAGTAATGACACGGGGCAACGTCCATTGGTGGTGACGTTGGCCGTTTTGTGGTTGCGCGGATGAGGACAAACATAGAAGAGATGAGTGTTAGTGGCACAATAATGGTGGGGGGATATGGGAGTAATGACACCCGGGTCCTAGCGGTTAGTCTGACATGTCACCCGCGTCCGAGCGCCCCCATATCCACCCGAGATTTGGGCTAGATATAAAGAGTGTCAGTTGGTCCGTCGTTTGGGCAGGTTGTCGGGAGTGATGTATTTTCATCCGGTCAGTCACCGGGAAACTTGCCCGGTCATTTGGGGTGCATATTGGGGTCTGGTCGTAGATGCTCTAATATAGTTAAGTCGATCATAAAACTAAAATAAAAGTTTTCAGACTAGGGTATCCACAAGTCCGACCGTACCCTCAAGTTTATTAAACCTAGTATAACTAGTACTATACATGTACACCCCGTCCCCCTTACTTTGGTCAGCTGGCACCGGAGTAAGTGAAGGTCAATGCATTCAGATGTTCATGGTGGCTTCAACTGCTTCTCTCGTACTCTTCCGCCCTATTCGCCATTTTAACTACCTCCTTGTCCTTAGATAGAAGAATTGCATAGTAAGTCCACTGGTTGTTGCGACCTTTTGCCATTCTCATAATCCATAGATTAGCCGAATACGACTTTTTCGCCGGGTTTCGTAATTATGTAGCTGATATCCTAGCCGTGACCTAAGTGTTGATATGTGTGTTGCATGCTGTTGAGGTCCGAGTGGGCAACACAGACCCCGCTCGAACCATCGGGCAGATGGCCATAAAACAAAAGTGACCTAGACGGGCATGTATAAGCACCGACAGGGTAAAAAAAGCGACCCAGACAAGCAGTATGGACTGACAGAGCTTGATGAAAAGATTCAGAAAAGAGCTGAGTAGTCATCAATGCTCACTTTGTGAGGGATACAATGGGTGACTATGAATCTTCTCTACATATAAGCAGGGAAGATTCATAGTGAGAATCATATCTTCCACAAATGGTGCAATGATGACTCAAGCTTGCTGCATTTGGACGATGCAACTATTTAAGCAGGCGGCGATGCTCCTCACGCGGCGAGGTGGGACTAAACCACTACCATAGCCTTGTTGTAGGGTGAAGGGTCATATATTGTCGAGTTCATTATATCAGGAACTTTGCCGAGCTGTGACCCCTGGACTTCCCATAGCCACGTCATCGCTGGACCGCCTGTTAGGTCTTTACCGAGTTCCTCCAGCATGAAACTCGGCATATACGTGCATTTTTTTGAAAGAAAAAAAGCTATGTCCAAAACATGTACCCCCTCTAACTCTGGTCAGCTAGGATTGGGGAAGTGAAGTTCAATGCATTCAGGTGATGCATGGTGTCTTCAGCTGCTTCTCTCCTACTTTTCCACCCTCTTGACCATCTTTAACTACTTCCTCGTCCTTAGCTAGAAGAATTGCATCTATGAAGTCCACCGATTGCGGCGAGCTTTTGTCATTCTTATCATCCACAGACTAGCCGGATACAACTTTCTTCGCCGTGTTTCGTATGTATGAAGCCGATATCGTAGCCGTGAGCTAAGTGTTGATAGGCGCACTACATGCAGTTGAGCTCCCAGTGGGCGCCGCAAACCCTGCTCAAACCATTGGGCAGACGGCCCGGTAAAAAAAGTGACCCAGACGGGCAGTATGGACCAATGAAGCTTGAGATGAAATGATTGAAAAAAGAGCCGAGTAGCCATCAATGCTCATTTTGTGAGGGATACTATTGTGACTATGAATATTCTCTACATATATGCAGAGAAGATTCAAAGTGACAGTCACATCTTTCACAAAGGGTGCAATGATGACTCAAGCTTGCGGCATTTGGACGAGGGCATGAGGTAGCTATTTTGTAGAAGGAGTAGGTGTTAGAATAAACGCTAATGCAAGATCATAGACGACACACCGAGACACGATATTTGTTAACGAGGTTCACCGATGTGGCTACATCCCCGGGGCACGACTACGGGCGCTCCTCCCAAGATACCGCAACACCGGCCGCCCGGGTGCAGGCACAAGCCGTCGGCTCCACCGCGTACCTGTTGCTATCAAGTCGTCATTGGGTTACAACGTGTGGTGCCCCTCCGTATATAAGAGGACTAGGATACAAGTGTCTGACTTCTACACAACTCGTACCTAACCACACCAATTACAACTCCAAGTCCATGTAACCCCTTGCGTACATAATATATTCGACACAAATATAACAAACTCCACCTTGTACAATATTCTCCACCACTTAGAAGCCGTCCATGCTCGAACCTCCATGTACTTCGGACTTGGGTTGTCTCCTTTGTAGCTTACTGAGAGCTACCCGACGAGCCAGACCCGCCGCCACCGTGGGACTCCACTGCTACTCCTGCAGCTCCACTCTCCATGGCTCCACCTGCAATAGTGCTCCCTTGCAACTTGTAAAGATGTGAAGCTGTCCTCTCTCCTATCATCACAATCATCCGATCTTCCATGACTTTCATGGTCTTCTTATCCCGATCACAACGGAATTCCATACCACCATCATAAAGAACACCAAGCGAAATTAGATTCCTCCTTAGCCCTGGCACATGCCTGACTCCTCGAAGCATCCGCTCAACTCCATCAAACATCTCGAATTTGATGTCACCTACTCCAGCAACACGATAACCTGTGTCATCGCCCACATAGGCTAAACCAAACTCACCAGACTTGTACGAAGAGAACCACTCCCTGTTAGGCGTCGCATGAAAAGAGCAAGTTGAATCCAACATCCACGCTTCAGTTTTTGTTGACCGTCTATTTGATACAACGAGAACATCACTATCACTGTCCGAGCCATCACCGTGAGTAGCCGCATTAGCACTTGCCTCACCCTTCAGTTCTGGGCATTCCCTCTTTATATGTCCCCAGTCCTTGCACTTGTAGCACTGCACCTTTTTCTTCTTTTTCTTCTCCGCCTCTTGTCCCTTCTTGAGCTGATAACCTTTAACTGCCAACCCCAAACCTTGACTAATCTCCCTTTCTGCAGCATTCTTTTGCTTCATCAACTCATGCCCAAGCAACGCTGCAGTGACTTCCTCATTATTGATGGTTGTCTTTCCATGTATCAATGTAATGACCAAATGTTCATAGGACTATGGCAATGAAACAAGAAGAAGTAGTGCCTTATCCTCATCATCAATCTTCATATCCATACGCGCTAGATCCGTGACCAATTGATTAAAGGCGTTCACATGCTCCACAAGATCCGACCCCTCCTGTATCTTCAGCCCATAGAACTTTTGCTTCGAATACAACTTATTGGTCGCTGATTTGGACATATAACGATTTGCCAACTTGTGCCAAATTCCCTTAGGAGAATCTTCGTCCATGACATGATACATGACCTGATCCGCAAGACAAAGCCGTATAGTGGCGGCCGCCTGCACTTGCATATCCTCCCATGCATCGTTGTCAACCTTGGCCGGCATTGTCTCCTGCAAACCCTTCAAGATTCCCTGCTGCGCCAGAATATCCTTGACTCTTGTCTGCCATAGACCGAAGTTATCCGTGCCATCGAATTTCTCCACATCAAACTTGGTGAACCCCGACGCCATGCCGAGCCGCGATCTAACCACCTCCTGCCGCCGGTCTTACCACCCTTATTTTCTGCTGCGACTTCCTCGCGAAAAAGATCACCGATCCCGTATTCCTCGTCTGAAGCCACGCCGCAGTCCGTCTATCAAGAAATCTGACCGGCACAGCACCCTGTCCGCCCTTCGGAAAATCCCGTGAAGCCTCGACGACGCGCAGTTGAATTTGCTCTCCGCCGAAACCTACTGCTACACCTTTTTCCTGAACCTGTGGACTACTTTCTGTGCGCTTCGCTGCCTCGTCGTTTCCCAGCCTTTTATTATCGCTGAATCGCCCGGCCCTGTCTTTTCCTTTTCAAATACGGAGATAGAGTCCGAGGCATGCAAGCCGACCCAACATGCATCACAGGAAATCTCCAGAAGATATTATGCTCCCATCCGTGCTCCCCGCTCTTTCTTTTTCATCCAACGGCACTGCTTTCCCGTCTCTTTTTTACATAAAAAAGGCAAACAATTCTGTATTTTTTTTATCTCTCACGCTATGAAAATACAGACACTTGTTGTCTTTCTGACGGACTCATCTCCGCAGCTCGTCAACGAGCCCTGCCGCCGTTAGCATCGCGCGCCGCCGCACATCCTGGTAGCACGTGATAGTACCTTGTCAGCTTTCAACCCTCCTTCACCATCTTGTCACTGCACGCCTGGTCACCACGGCGGCGGCGCACACGCACACGGCCATAATCGTGGGGGACGAGGTCCCAACAGCGTGCGCTGCGCAAGCACAATTGCAGACGGGCGTCCCGCGTGAGCATCAGGTGTCGGCGTGGAGCAGCCTGCTGGGTGCGTGCCGGCTGCATCAGAATGTAGAGCTCGGCCAGATCGCCGCCGAGCGACTCTTCGAGCTGGAGCTCGGCGAGGCCAGCCACTACGTGCTCCTCTGCAACATGTACTCCGCTGTCGGAATGTGGGAGAAGTCGGTGGCGGTGCGGGCGAGCATGCGGCGGCAGGGCGTGGGCAAGGAGCCCGGGTGCAGCTGGGTCAAGCTCGGCGATCCACCGGTTCATGGCCGGCGAGTCGTCCTCGTCCCACCCGGCAAGCGCCGAGGTGCACGCGCACATGGACGCGCTCTGGGAGCTGATGCGGTGCGAGGGGTACACGCCCGAACGGTCGTGTGTGCTCCACGACGTCGACGAGGCCCAGAAGGCGGCCATGCTCCAGTACCACAGCGAGAAGCTCGCCATCCCCTTCGGGCTACTGCGGGCGCCGCCCGGCGCGGCCATCAAGGTGGCCAAGAATCTGAGGGTGTGCAACGTCAGAGCAAAGGTCCACACGTTCAGGGCCTTCCCCACAACATTTGCCTTGCCGCCGGCAATGCGTACACAATGTGCACCATGATAGTGACGGAGCGAAGGGCATGCCAAATCAATCTAGAGCAAGCCAGTTCCTGCTGCTGCTTCTTCCAGCAAGCTTAGTATGTGTGTATTGCTGCGTATATGAAACCTACAACCGATGAAGGTCAAGCTTTGTACGGTCAGGCTAAGCGACCTGCGGTAATGGTTGTGGTTGTGGAACTATGTCGATGGCATTACGGGGCTGGAGGAGAGTGCGTCTCACGCGTTGGCCGGTCAGACTGGAGAAGAGGAGTAGTTCTTGTCCACGTGAAGGAGAAGGGATTAAGGACGAAATTATACGTAGCCTGATTTATCTTTGACGTAAAAGGAGACGCGGGAGAGAAAATAAAGGAGGCCGTTGGATGGAAAAGAGAGACAGGGGAGCACGGATGGGAGCATGCCGCGGGAGCAGGCAAGCCCCGTCCGGACGGGGCTTGCCTGCTCCGCCCCCGTACTCCCATCCATGCTCCGCGCACGTCCTTCCGCATCGAAGGGTTCCAGTTTATTCTCTAGTGGCCCTTTTCTTCGAAGAAATAAATCACAAACAACTATATATAATTTCCCTCCATAATACCCGCACATCGTTAAAACTAGAGCTCGATCACAGTGGCTATGTCTATGTCGAGCTCATCGACGTCGGCGATACTCCCGGCCTAGTGCCAAGAGGACAAGGGACCTTCTTAATGTCGACGTAAAGCCCAAGGCCACGCGAATAGCCTCTTCCGTCCGATGCGGCGAGCTCGTCGTGCTACCGCCGCCGGCTAGCCGTCTTTGAGGAGATCACAGGCGTGCAGCTGGTGGACAAGGTCAAGGAGAACATCCCATCCATGCACAGCTTGCTCGAGTATGCGCGTCTACTTGTCCGTCGGCGCTGGAGCCGCGGCAACCACCGACGACAGCCTCATTGCCGCTGCAGCCGCTCTCCCATTGATGCCGCTTTCGGCCTGCCGCCAAACAACATCGGCAGCCAAGCTAGATGAGTAGTACGATGGCGACATGAGACTAGGAGCCGCTCCTAGTCTCAAGTCGCCATCCATCGAATCCATCGAGTATATAAATATATAATAAGATGAGCCGCTTGAGACTAGGAGCCGCTCCTACCACCCGTCGAATCCATCGGGTATATATTAAGATGAGATGAGATATGTGCGTACGGGTATGGGAAGGAAACATAATACATGGTTGTTGTGATTTATTTCTTCGAAGGAAAGGGACATGAGAAGAAAAAAACTGGAACCATTCGATGCGGAAGGACGTGCGCGGAGCACAGATGGGAGTAGGGGCCATGCATAGGCACTCAATACCATCACGGTTTCGCACTGCCCCACATGCACGCACATAATACCCTTTCAAAATCCAAACAAACCATGTTTGCCTGCTAATCTGCCGGACTCTGCGCTGCTCCCGCAGAGTCCTGCCCCTGCATGCCATCGAAGGCCCCTCGCGTATGCTCCCTGCCGTCGGCGGAATCCAACTGCCGCACGCCGAGCGACCGTCCCTTGCTGGCAGAAATCACATATTTGACTTGAAGGCAAAATCAAATCACAAACTGACCTAATCACGAAAAAATTTCACTCTACTGACCTTTTGAAGTGGGGCCCGACAGTTAGGCGTCGCACCCTACAGTGCAGTGCCTCTGTCTTAGGCGTCGCACCCCCTACCAGCGTGGCAGCTCGAGGCCAGGTGCGGCCCCACACACAGCTGTGCAGCGCCTAAGCCCTAGGCGCCAAACTTGTAATGTGCAGCGTCTAGGCCTTAGGCGCTGCACAGTGACTTAAGCGCATCGGCCCAGCCCGACCAGGCAGTTCATCCCCCTCTCCCCTCTCTGGACAGAGAGCAGCGGCGGCGCCCCCATTGAATCCCCCCCCCATCCCTCTCAGATCTGAAGATTTGATCCGTGCATTCGATCTCCAATCCATCCTACTAGGTAAACTCCTCCGTTCCCTTTCTTCTCCTGCATAAATTTGTTGCCATTTTAGAGATTTGTCCAAGTTTTGATGGAACCCTTGATTTGCTTGATTTATAGGATGTGTAGTCATAGTGGTAGTACCGTAGTGTTGTTGATTAGTTCACAATATATGATTCTTGTTAGTGAAATCCTAGATTGTTTAGTTTTTTTAGATATATGTGAGATGCCTATTTTTATAGATAACTATGAGATGTTGAGTTTTGTAGACATATATGAGATGTTTGTTTAGATATATATTAGATGTTGAGTTTATTTGAAATATGAGATGTTGAGTTTATTTGAACACATATGACATATTCATCGTGTGAGAAGGAGATGTTGAGATTCTTGTAGTTGAAAAACATACTAGATGTTTAGTGTATACTGATATTTGAGATGAAGATGAACTCATATATGTTTATTGTTTGAAATTGGTAAGGATGGTTTGGCTTCTGGACGATGAGTACGACACAAAACACTGGGCCTACATGATGCGCGAGAAGGAGAAGGTAATAACTAGTAATCTAAATATTTTGCAAATTTGCCTTTAGTTGAAATTTACATGCCCTAAGATTTGTCATTACTTGTTTTTTGCAGAAGCTTGAACCTCTGATGATTCGGTATCACAGGGTCTCTGGTCCTGCCATGCCTTATGATGAGCAGTACACACCGTACATCAAGCAGGCAGGACTACTCCCGTGGATTCTGTTGGTCAGCCGGTCCATGCCGAATCTGAACGCTCCACTGGTGTCCGCTCTTGTTGATCGGTGGAGGCCGGAGACACACAGTTTCCATCTTCGGACTGGGGAGATGACCGTGACGCTCGAGGATGTCTCGTTGATCACCGGTCTTGTTATCAACGGGAGGCCTCTCTGTATGAGCACTGATTCTGATGGGTGGCGCGAGCAGATGGTTGCTCTTATCGGTATGGCTCCTACCGAGGCTGAGGCTGATGTAGAGGAGGGAGAAGAGAAGAAGAAGAGGGAAAGGATAGCAGTCGGAGCTGCTCTCACGTGGATTCAAAATAACTTTGCGACGTGCCCTCTGGATGCCACTGATGATGTGATCCAGACACATGCTCATGTTTATATGTGGTACGTTGTGTCGAGGACTTTGTTTTCTGACTCCACTGGCAAGAACGCTCCATGGATGTGGCTGAAGGTGTTGACCGTCTTCGATAGCAAATGGAGCTGGGGTTCAGCGACTCTTGCCTACTTGTACCAACAGGTAGTTGGTCTATTTTGTGATCAACTCATTTCTTCATTAGCAATGCAAGCTTGCTGTCAAGTTAACATTGTTTTTCTTTCATATGCAGTTGGACGATGCGTGTTGCAGGATCACAGATAGTGCAGGCATTGGTGGTAATTGAAGGAAATATGCCCTAGAGGCAATAATAAAGTTATTATTTATTTCCTCATATCATGATAAATGTTTATTATTCATGCTAGAATTGCATTAACCGGAAACATAATACATGTGTGAATACATAGACAAACATAATGTCACTAGTATGCCTCTACTTGACTAGCTCATTAATCAAAGAAGGTTAAGTTTCCTAACCATAGACATGAGTTGTCATTTGATTAACGGGATCACATCATTAGAAGAATTATGTGATTGACTTGACCCATTCCGTTAGCTTAGCACTTGAACATTTAGTATGTTGCTATTGCTTTCTTCATGACTTATACATGTTCCTGTAACTATGAGATTATGCAACTCCCATTTACTGGAGGAACACTTTGGGTGCTACCAAACGTCACAACGTAACTGGGTGATTATAAAGGAGTACTACAGGTGTCTCCAAAGGTACATGTTGGGTTGGCGTATTTCGAGATTAGGTTTTGTCACTCCGATTGTCGGAGAGGTATCTCTGGGCCCTCTCGGTAATGCACATCACTATAAGCCTTGCAAGCAATGTAGCTAATGAGTTAGTTACGGAATGATGCATTACGTAACGAGTAAAGAGACTTGCCGGTAACGAGATTGAACTAGGTATTAGATACCGACGATCGAATCTCGGGCAAGTAACATACCGATGACAAAGGGAACAACGTATGTTGTTATGCGATTTGATCGATAAAGATCTTCGCAGAATATGTAGGAGCCAATATGAGCATCCAGGTTCCGCTATTGGTTATTGACCGAGAATAGTTCTAGGTCATGTATACATAGTTCTCGAACCCGTAGGGTCCGCACGCTTAACGTTACGATGACAATTTTATTATGAGTTTATAAGTTTTGATGTACAGAAGGTTGTTCGGAGTCCCGGATGTGATCACGGACATGACGAGGAGTCTCGAAATGGTCGAGACATAAAGATTGATATATTGGAAGCCTATATTTGGATATCGGAATGGTTCCGGGTGAAATCGGGATTTTACCGGAACACCAGGGGGTTACCGGAACCCTCCCGGGGGTTAATGGGCCTTAGTGGGCCATGAGGGAGAAGAGGAGGGCCGGCCAGGGCAGGCCGCGCGCTCCCTCCCCCCTAGTCTGAATAGGACAAGGAAGGGGGGGGGGGGGGGCGGCGCCCCCCTTTCCTCTTTCCCCTCCCCCCTTTCCTTCTCCACCAAGGCAAGAGGGGGGAGTCCTACTACCGATGGGAGTAGGACTCCTCCAGGCGCACCCCTAGGGGGCCGGCTGCACCTCCCCCCTCCCTCCTTTATATACGGGGGCAGGGGGGCACCCTAGAACACACAAGTTGATCTATGTGATCGTTCCTTAGCCGTGTGCGGTGCCCCCCTCCACCATATTCCACCTCGGTCATATCGTCGCGGAGTTTAGGCGACGCCCTGCGCCGGTAGAACATCATCATCGTCACCACGCCGTCGTGCTGACGGAACTCATCCCCGACACTTTGCTGGATCGGAGTCCGGGGATCGTCATCAAGCTGAACATGTGCTGAACTCGGAGGTGCCGTACGTTCTGTACTTGGATCGGTCGGATCGTGAAGACGTACGACTACATCAACCGCGTTGTCATAACGCTTCCGCTTACGGTCTACGAGGGTACGTGGACATTACTCTCCCCTCTCGTTGCTATGCATCACCATGATCTTGCGTGTGCGTAGGATTTTTTTTTTGAAATTACTACGTTCCCCAACAGTGGCATCTGAGCCAGGTTTTATGCGTAGATGTCATATGCACGAGTAGAACACAAGTGAGTTGTGGGCGATACAAGTCATACTGCTTACCATCATGTCATACTTTGGCTCAGCGGTATTGTGAGATGAAGCGGCCCGTACCGACATTACGCGTACGCTTACGCGAGACTGGTTTCACCGTTACGAGCACTCGTGCTTAAAGGTGACTGGCGGGTGTCTGTCTCTCTCACTTTAGCTGAACCGAATGTGGCTACGCCCGGTCCTTGCGAAGGTTAAAACAACATTAACTTGACGAACTATCGTTGTGGTTTTGATGCGTAGGTAAGAACGGTTCTTGCTAAGCCCGTAGCAGCCACGTAAAATTTGCAACAACAAAGTAGAGGACGTCTAACTTGTTTTTGCAGGGCATGTTGTGATGTGATATGGTCAAGACGTGATGCTATATTTTATTGTATGAGATGATCATGTTTTGTAACCGAAGTTATCGGCAACTGGCAGGAGCCATATGGTTGTCGCTTTATTGTGTGAAATGCAAACGCCCTGTAATTGCTTTACTTTATCACTAAGTGGTAGTGATAGTCGTAGAAGCAATAGATGGCGTAACGACAACGATGCTACGATGGAGATCAAGGTGTCGCGCCGGTGACGATGGTGATCACGACGGTGCTTCGGAGATGGAGATCACAAGCACAAGATGATGCTGGCCATATCATATCACTTATATTGATTGCATGTGATGTTTATCCTTTATGCATCTTATCTTGATTTGATTGACGGTAGCATTTTAAGATGATCTCTCACTAAAAATTATCAAGAAGTGTTCTCCCTGGGTATGCACCATTGCGAAAGTTCTTCGTGCTGAGACACCACGTGATGATCGGGTGTGATAGGCTTTACGTTCAAATACAACGGGTGCAAAACAGTTGCACACGCGGAATACTCAGGTTAAACTTGACGAGCCTAGCAAATAACAGATATGGCCTCGAAACACGGAGACTGAAAGGTTGAACGTCAATCATATAGTAGATATGATCAACATAGTGATGTTCACCATTGAAACTACTCCATCTCATGTGATGATCGGACATGGTTTAGTTGATTTGGATCACGTGATCACTTAGATGACTAGAGAGATGTCTGTCTAAGTGGGAGTTCTTAAGTAATATGATTATTTGAACTTAAATTTATCATGAACTTAGTACCTGGTAGTATTTTGCAAATTATGTTGTAGATCGATAGCTTGCGTTGTTGCTTTCATATGTTTATTTTGATATGTTCCTAGAGAAAATTGTGTTGAAAAAATGTTAGTAGCAATGATGCGGATTGGATCCGTGATCTGAGGTTTATCCTCATTGCTGCACAGAAGAATTATGTCCTTAATGCACTGCTAGGTGACAGACCTATTGCAGGAGCAGATGCAGACGTTATGAACGTTTGGCTAGCTCAATATGATGACTACTTGATAGTTTAGTGCACCATGCTTAACGGCTTAGAATCGGGACTTCAAAGATGTTTTGAACGTCATGGACCATATGAGATGTTCCAGGAGTTGAAGTTAATATTTCAAGCAAATACCCGAGTTGAGAGATATGAAGTCTCCAACAAGTTCTGTGGCTAAAAGATGGAGGAGAATCGCTCAACTAGTGAGCATGTGCTCAGATTGTCTGGGTACTACAATCGCTTGAATCAAGTGGGAGTTAATCTTCCAGATAAGATAGTGATTGACAGAGTTCTCTAGTCACCATCACCAAGTTAGTAGAACTTTGTGATGAACTATAGTATGCAAGGGATGACGAAAACAATTCCCGAGCTCTTCGTGATGTTGAAATGACGAAGGTAGAAATCAAGAAAGAGCATCAAGTGTTGATGGTTGACAAGATCACTAGTTTCAAGTAAAGGGCAAAGGGAAAGAAAGGGAACTTCAACTAGAATGACAAGCAAGTTGTCACTCCCATGAAGAAGCCCAAAGCTGAACCAAAGCCTGAAACTGAGTGCTTACACTGCAAAGGAAATGGTCACTGGAAATGGAAATACCCTGAATATTTGGTGGATAAGAAGGATGGAAAACTGAACAAGGGTATATTTGATATACAGGTTATTGATGTGTACCTTACTAGTGTTTATAGTAACCCCTGAGTATTTGATACTTGTTCGGTTGCTAAGATTAGTAACTCGAAACAGGAGTTACAGAATAAACAGAAACTAGTTGAGGGTGAAGTGACGATGTGTGTTGGAAGTGGTTCCAAGATTGATATGATCATCATCGCACACTCCCTATACTTTCGGGATTAGTGTTAAACCTAAATAAATGTTATTTGGCATTTTCATTGAACATGAATATGATTTGATCATGTTTATTGCTATACGGTTATTCATTTAAAGTCAAAGAATAATTGTTGTTCTGTTTACATGAATAAAACCATCGATGGTCATACACCCAATGAAAATAGTTTGTTGGATCTCGATCGTAGTGATACACATATTCATAATATTGATGCCAAAAGATGCAAAGTTAATAATGATAGTGCAACTTATTTGTGGCACTGCCGTTTGGGTCATATCAGTGTAAAGAGCATGAAGAAACTCCATAAAGATGGATTTTCGGAATCACTTGGTTATGAATCGTTTGATGCTTGCGAACCGTGCCTTTTGGGAAAGATGACTAAAACTCTGTTCTCCGGAACAAAGGAACGAGCTACTGACTTATTGGAAATAATACATACCGATGTATGCAATCCGGTGAGTGTTAAGGCTCGTGGCAAGTATCGTTATTTTCTAACCTTCACAGATGATTTGAGCAGATATGGGTATATCTACTTGATGAAACATAAGTCTGAAATAGTTCAAAAGTTCAAAGAATTTCAGAGTGAAGTGGAAAAATCATCGTAACAAGAAAAATAAAGTTTCTACGATCTGATCGTGGAGACGAATATTTGAGTTATGAGTTTGGTCTTCATTTGAAACAATGTGAAATAGTTTCGCAACTCACGCCATCTGGAACACCACAATGTAATGGTGTGTCCGAACATCGTAATCGCACTTTACTAGATATGGTGCGATCTATGATGTCTCTTATCGGTTTACCACTATCGTTTTGGGGTTATGCATTAGAGACAGCTGCATTCACGTTTAATAGGGCAACATCTAAATCCGTTGAGACGACACCATATGAATTATGGTTTAGCAGTAAACCTAAGCTGTCGTTTCTTAAAGGTTGGAGTTGCGATGCTTATATGAAAAAGGTTTTCAACCTGATAAGCTCAAACTCAAATTGGAGAAGTGCGTCTTCATAGAATACCCAAAGGTAACTATTGGGTACACCTTCTATCACAGATCTGAAGGCAAGTTATTCGTTGCTAAGATGGATCCTTTGTAGAGAAGAAGTTTCTCTCGAAAGAAGTGAGTGGGAGGAAAGTAGAACTTGATGAGGTAATTGTACCTTCTCCCTTATTGGAAAGTAGTTCATCACAGAAATCAGTTCCAGTGATTCCTACACCAATTAGTGAGGAAGTTAATGATGATGATCATGAAACTTCAGATCAAGTTGCTACCAAACCTCGTAGGTCTTCCAGAGTAGGATCCGCACCAGAGTGGTACGGTAATCATGTTTTGGAAGTCACGTTACTAGACCATGATGAACCTACGAACTATGAGGAAGCGATGATGAGCCCAGATTCCACGAAATGGCTTGAGGCCATAAAATCTGAGATATGATCCATGTATGAGAACAAAGTATGGACTTTGATTGACTTGCTCGATGATCAGCAAGCCATGTTAAATAAATGGATCTTCAGGAGGAAGATGACACTGATAGTAGTGTTACTATCTACTAAGCTCGACTTGTTGTGAAAGGTTTTCAACAAGTTCAAGGTGTTGAATACGATGAGATTTTCTCACTCATATCGAAGCTTAAGTCTGTCTGAATCATGTTAGCAATTGCCACATTTTATGAAATCTGGCAAATGAATGTCAAAACTGCATTCCTTAATGGATTTATTAAAGAAGAGTTGTATATGATGCAACCAGAAAGTTTTTGTCAATCCTAAAGATGCTAACAAAGTGTGCAAGCTCCAGCAATCCATCAAATGGACTGGTGCAAGCATCTCGGAGTTGGAATATACGCTTTGATGAGTTGATCAAAGCATATGGTTTTATACGGACTTTTGGAAAGACCTGTATTTACAAGAAAGTGAGTGGGAGCACTACAGCATTTCTGATAAGTATATGTGAATGACATATTATTAATTGGAAATGATGTAGAATTTTCTGGAAAGCATAAAGGAGTGTTTGAAAGAAGTTTTTCAAAGAAAGACCTCGGTGAAGCTGCTTACACATTGAGCATCAAGATCTATATAGATAGATCAATACGTTTGATAGGTTTTTCAATAAGTACATACCTTGATAATTTTTTGAAGTAGTTCAAAATGGAACAGTCAAAGAAAGAGTTCTTGCCTGTGTTGCAAGGTGTGAAGTTGAGTAAGACTCAAAACCCGACTATGGCAGAAAATAGAAAGAGAATGAAAAGTCATTCCCTATGCCTCAGTCATAGGTTCTATAAAGTATGCTATGCTGTGAACCAGACGTATTGTATACCTTGCTCTGTGTTTGGCAAAGGAATACAATTTTGATCTAATAGTAGATCACTGGACAGCAGTCAAGAATATCCTTAGTGAGGACTAAGGAGATGTTTCTTGATTATGGAGGTGATAAAAGAGTTCATCGTAAAGAGTTACATCGATGCAAGCTTTTACACTGATCCAGATGACTCTAAGTCACAATCTGGATACATATTGAAAGTGGGATCAATTAGCTAGAGTAGCTCCGTGCAGAGCATTGTAGACATAGAATATTTGCAAAATACATACGACTCTGAATGTGACAGACCCATTGACTAAACTTCTCTCACAAGCAAAACATGATCATACCTTAGTACTCTTTAGGTGTGTGAACTAGATTATTGACTCTAGTAAACCCTTTGGGTGTTGATCACATGACGATGTGAACTATGGGTATTAATCACATACAGATGTGAATATTGGTGTTGAATCACATGATGATGTGAACTAGATTATTGACTCTAGTGCAAGTGGGAGACTGAAGGAAATATGCTCTAGAGGCAATAATAAAGTTATTATTTATTTCCTCATATCATGATAAATGTTTATTATTCATGCTAGAATTGTATTAACCGGAAACATAATACATGTGTGAATACATAGACAAACATAACGTCACTAGTATGCCTCTACTTGACTAGCTCATTAATCAAAGATGGTTAAGTTTCCTAACCATAGACATGAGTTGTAATTTGATTAACGGGATCACATCATTAGAAGAATGATGTGATTGACTTGACCCATTCCGTTAGCTTAGCACTTGATCGTTTAGTATGTTGCTATTGCTTTGTTCATGACTTATACATGTTCCTGTAACTATGAGATTATGCAACTCCCGTTTACCGGAGGAACACTTTGGGTGCTACCAAACGTCACAACGTAACTGGGTGATTATAAAGGAGTACTACAGGTGTCTCCAAAGGTACATGTTGGGTTGGCGTATTTCGAGATTAGGTTTTGTCACTCCGATTGTCGGAGAGGTATCTCTGGGCCCTCTCGGTAATGCACATCACTATAAGCCTTGCAAGCAATGTAGCTAATGAGTTAGTTACAGAATGATGCATTACGTAACGAGTAAAGAGACTTGCCGGTAACGAGATTGAACTAGGTATTAGATACCGACGATCGAATCTCGGGCAAGTAACATACCGATGACAAAGGGAACAACGTATGTTGTTATGTGGTTTGACCGATAAAGATCTTCGCAGAATATCTAGGAGCCAATATGAGCATCCAGGTTCCGCTATTGGTTATTGACCGAGAATAGTTCTAGGTCATGTCTACATAGTTCTCGAACCCGTAGGGTCCGCACACTTAACGTTACGATGACAGTTTTATTATGAGTTTATTAGTTTTGATGTACCGAAGGTTGTTCAGATTCCCGGATGTGATCACGGTCATGACGAGGAGTCTCGAAATGGTCGAGACATAAAGATTGATATATTGGAAGCCTATATTTGGATATCGGAATGGTTCCGGGTGAAATCGGGATTTTACCGGAACACCGGGGGGTTACCGGAACCCTCCCGGGGGTTAATGGGCCTTAGTGGGCCATGAGGGAGAAGAGGAGGGCCGGCCAGGGCAGGCCGCACGCCCCCTCCCCCCTATTCCGAATAGGACAAGGAAGGGGGGGGGGCACCCCCCTTTCCTCTTTCCCCTCCCCCCTTTCCTTCTCCACCAAGGCAAGAGGGGGGAGTCCTACTCCCGATGGGAGTAGGACTCCTCTAGGCGCACCCCTAGGGGGCCGGCCGCACCCCCCCTCTCTCCTTTATATACGGGGGCAGGGGGGTACCCTAGAACACACAAGTTGATCTACGTGATCGTTCCTTAGCCGTGTGCGGTGCCCCCCTCCACCATATTCCACCTCGGTCATATCATCGCGGAGTTTAGGTGAAGCCCTGCGCCGGTAGAACATCATCATCGTCACCACACCGTCGTGCTGATGGAACTTATCCCCGACACTTTGCTGGATCGGAGTCCGGGGATCGTCATCGAGCTGAACGTGTGCTGAACTCGGAGGTGCCGTACGTTCGGTACTTGAATCAGTCAGATAGTGAAGACGTACGACTACATCAACCGCGTTGTCATAATGCTTCCGCTTACGGTCTACGAGGGTACGTGGACATTACTCTCCCCTCTCGTTGCTATGCATCACCATGATCTTGCGTGTGCGTAGGATTTTTTTTTTGAAATTACTACATTCCCCAACAGTAATCTGCTTCTACTTTCTGTATGGAGCTGGGAGCGTCTGCCTGTTGGATGCCCGAAGAGCGTCAGGTTTAATCCTTGGTATGAAGATGTACATGACGATCTAGCAAAGGGAAAGTACAACAAAGATGTCAGGGAAGGGCATATAGTCCCTGCTGTTCTGGTGATTAACTATGTGGTAAAGTGTTCCCTTTTTCACTTTCTCGTTGACCGTATTACACATGTTTGAATGGCTAACGTATTCATTCTTTCTCATCCGCAGTGCACCGAGATCAAGAAAGCAGCTGATGAGAGCCAGTCTATTCTGGAGAAGACACCGGTTGAAAACGACAATGATGATGGTTCACCACGAGCATTCCTCAAGGTACATATCGCATTCACTATGAGAGCCAGTCTATGTTGCGGAGTTTGATATCTTATACACGTGTTCATGTTACAGCGTCAGGCCAAGAAGTTAAGGCAGTTATCGAATCTTCTCGGTTGCCGCGATCCTGAATATGATGAACCATCTGCCTCTAGGTCTGGTACACCATCAGACCCCTCATATCACCATCAGACGGTTGCAGACGATGTGAGTTCCTCATATGCTTATCTGGATGATGAGGGTGCGGTCTCCCAAGAGGTATGACTAATGCTTTAGATGTGATTCTCACTTGATTACGACACCGGCATTCACCATATTGTTTGATTGTATGATAGGGCCATGAACTTGATGATGACATGACTTTGGCGGACGCTCAAGCTCGGATCGCATATGTGTTCAAGCCTAGGCAGCCCAGACGCCAGTACACGCCCAACGACTATGACAACAGAGGCAACCAAAAGGTGGTCGTAGGGACCTCGTGGATGGATAGCTTGGATGATGAGGCGGAGGCGGAGGAGGAAGTGCAGGAAGAGGAGGCTCGCCCCCCAGGAAGAAAAATATGGCCTGCAGGCGTGGCACCAGGAACACGCGCGGAAGGCATTAGTGCTTGTTCATGTTACTATGGAAGTGCTCTCTTGTAGCCGTTTCATTAGGTTGATGAACTTGTGAGGTTATGTTATATGTTGGTGAACTCTTACTAGTGTGGTATTTGTGTTTCCAAACTGGAAGTAATGTTGAATTGTGTTAAATGATGTGATGTTCAAGTTATTAGTTCTCTTTGTTTAGTATGTGCAGTTTATAGTACTTTTAGTGATGTTCAAGTTATTTGAGTGCTGCATGAGGCCAAAATGGCATCTGTTTCTGCAGTTTAGCTGCACTGCAGCGTCCAACAGGTAGGTGATGAGGTTATGTACCTAGGGTAGGGTCATGGACCTATCTAGGATACCATACCCAAGGACATCATCATACGAAGCTACCTTCCAGTCGACCAAGAGAAGCTCCACTCGACCAAGGGAGACTCCACTCGACCGGCTAGAAGACACTCGACCATGAAGACACACTCGACCATCAGAAGTTCAAGATCTATGCTGTATCCAAACGGTCTGTAATTAAGAAGTCTTAATGGTCATGATGACACTTTATGTAGGGCGTTACCAGTAACGCCCGGCCTTAATGTACTTTAACCCTCCTCTCGTGGGCTGGCTGGGGTCCTGGCATCCTCTATATAAGCCACCCCCCTCCACTGGTAGAAGGGTTCGCACCCCTGTAACTCATATACACAGAGATCAGTCGACCGCCTCTGGGCTCCGAGACGTAGGGCTGTTACTTCCTCCGAGAAGGGCCTGAACTCACTAAACACCCGTGTGTACAACTACTCCATAGCTAGGACCTGGCCTTTCCATACTTACCCCCCATTCTACTGTCAGACTTAGAACCACGACAGTTGGCGCCCACCGTGGGGCCGGTGTCTTAGCGACTTTTTTTGGAGAAGTTGCAATTTGTCCGATCGCCTTCATCATGGTTTCCAGCGGAGCACTAGTCGAGGGCCACGAGATCCGTCTCGGTGCGCTCACTTTCATCGCCGACGACTCCGCTTGGCTCCAGGAGGCACCACTCGACATCGACGCGCTCCCCGTCGGCGGGACGACGCACTTTCGGGCGTGTGTCCGCGACGTCTTGCTGCGGCAGCCGTCGACTCCATACCGGCTGACTCCTGCGCCATCCTCCCTCCCTGTCTCCCACCAGCGCAAGCGCTCTGGTCGGTCGAGGCTCCAGCGATGGGTGAGGCACGCAGTGGCTCGCCAATCGGCCACCACCCAAGTCACGGCGATTGAGCCCGACGAATCTCTCTATGGCCTGTTCGACCTGTCGACTGGCTCCGTAGGGACTGCATCCGAGTGCGATAGCAGTGACCCAGCGGCGGAGGTCCTGATGGTCAACGGGCCCCGTAGTCCTCCCGGTTTCCCCCACGGCGATGGGATGGACGACGAGGACGACCCCGCTCAAGCCCATGAAGAGTACCAACCCGAGCCGCTCACTTCCCAGCAGAGAGAAGAACTCCGACGCCGGAACATGGATGCCCTGCATACTCCCATAGCAGGAGAAACACCTGAGGCTCGCACCCTGGAAGAGGCGCGTTTAGCCAACCTGGCCGAACGCACTCGACTGGAGAACCTTCAGCGAGCACTCGACGAGCGTGCACGTCAACGAGCGACTAACTCCAATCGACGTCAGCTCTTTCCGCAACCAACTCAGGTATATCGAACCCCAATTCAGAATTTGGCAGCTGCAGCCCGCATAGCGGAGTCAATTCAGCCCTCTCATTCAGAGGTTGGAAGAGGCTTGATGCAGATCAGAGATTTGCTCCGGGCAGCAGGAGATCAGAATTCAGCTGTGTCACAATCACGTAACAGGATTCACAGTCGGTCAGTCGCTGCGAATACTGTTTAGTCGGCTCACAGTCCAAGGTCGCCTCCGAGGTGCATGGGACGTGAAGGCCGGCGGGACCACTATGATGACCGATTTGATCATGATGACAGGCGTCGAAGGCCCACTCCTCCTCCGAGAAGTGGGTCTAACGCCCATCGGCAGCAAGATGACAGACGCCAGCTTAGTGTTGGGCGGAGAGCTCTAGTCGACCCCAGAGAGCCAGGCTTTGACGCGAGATCCATCATCGTGCAAGGTTTGGTTGACCGAAACAGAGCACATAGAGGTGGTCATGACAGAGATGTGCCCACAAGCAGCCGAGTCCATGTTTCAGGTCCAGAATGTTTTAGCAGAGCGATCAGAGCCGCAGTGATACCCCCCAACTTCAGGTTGGCGACTGGGGTGAGTAAGTTCACCAGAGAGTCTAAGCCTGAAACTTGGCTCGAAGACTACCGAGTGGCTGTTCAGATTGGTGGCGGTAATGATGAGGTGGCCATGAAACATTTGCCACTTATGCTAGAGGGTTCAGCCAGGGCATGGTTGAATCAGTTGGCTCCCAGCAGCATTTACACCTGGGAAGATATTTCTCGAGTGTTCATCATGACGTTTGAGGGAACTTGCAAGCGACCTGCTGGATTGACTGAGCTACAAGTTTGTGTACAAAAGTCGAGTGAAACACTGAGGGATTACATCCAGAGGTGGGTCACTTTGCATCACACTGTAGAGAATGTGTCGGACCATCAAGCGGTTTGCGCCTTCAAAGATGGCGTCATGAATAGAGAGTTGAGCCTGAAGTTTGGTCGAACTGGAGACATGACCCTGAGTCGGATGATGGAAATAGCCACCAAGTACGCCAACGGGGAAGAAGAGGACCGACTCCGGAGCGGCAAGTACAAGCCGAGTCAGTCGGATAAAGGAAACTCCAGTCGGAAGCAAAAGCGGAAGGCCGAGCCAGCAGCTCCTGGAGAGGCTCTAGCCATGACTCAGGGCAAATTTAAAGGGAAGCCCAAAGGATCTTGGAACCCCAAGAAGGTAAAAGATAAGGAAGGTAATGATGTGATGGACCTGCCGTGTCATATCCACACGAAGAAAGACGAAGAGGGTAACTTCATCTACCCAAAGCATACCACTCGCCAGTGCCGGCTCTTAATCCAGCAGTTCCAAGGGAAACAGCCGAAGGACAAAGAAAAGGAGTCGGACAAGGCTGAGGACAAGCAGGATAGTGATGGAGAGTACCCTCATGTCAACTCCACTCTGATGATTTTTGCTGATCTAGAGAGCAAAAGTCGACTGAAAGTGATCAACCGTGAAGTCAATATGGTCGCCCCGGCGACACCAAACTATCTGAGATGGTCGCAAACTCCCATTACTTTCGACCAGTCAGACCATCCTACTCATATTGCCACCCCTGGGAGGCAAGCACTGGTGGTCGACCCGGTCGTCGAAGGCACTCGACTGACGAAGGTATTGATGGATGGCGGCAGCGGGTTGAACATACTGTATGCAGAGACGCTCAAGGGAATGGGCATTCCGATGTCCAGACTCAGTTCCAGCAACATGAGTTTTCACGGAGTCATCCCAGGAAAGAAGGCTGAGTCACTCAGCCAAATAGCTCTGGATGTGGTGTTCGACGACTCGAAGCATTTCCGCAAAGAGAAGCTGACATTTGAAATCGTGGATTTCCAAAGCGCCTACCACGCTATCTTGGGAAGACCAGCCTACGCCCGCTTCATGGCTCGACCATGTTACGTGTACCTCAAGTTAAAGATGCCTGGCCCCAAAGGCGTGATCACCGTCACTGGTAACCAGAAGAAAGCAGAAGAGTGTTTCCAGAAAGGCTCAAAGATTGCGGATGACCAGATAACAGTGATAGAGCTAGAGGGATACAAGAAGAACGCAGATCCGAGTGATTTACTGCGGGCCAAGAAGCCCGCCACAGAGTCAACATTTCAGTCGTCCGGTGAGACGAAGCCAGTTCACATCCACCCGACTGACCCCAATGCAGCTCCGACCCATATTTCCACTACACTCGACTCTAAATAGGAAGAAGCGCTCATCCAGTTCCTCCGTGAGAACTGGGACATCTTCGCATGGAAGCCAACTGACATGCCAGGTGTTCCCAGGGGACTGGCTGAGCATCGCCTTAGAGTCGATTCAAAGGCAAAACCTGTTAAAGAACATCTTCGATGGTCCACCGTTCAGAAGAAAAAGGCCATTGGCGAAGAGGTGGCTCGACTCCTTGCAGCAGAGTTCATCCGAGAGATATACCACTCCGAGTGGCTCGCCAATGTCGTTATGGTTCCCAAAAAGGACAATTCCCTTCGTATGTGCATTGATTTCAAACATATCAATCGGGCCTACCCAAAAGATCATTTTCCTCTCCCTCGCATCGACCAAATTGTCGACTCGACCGCAGGGTGCGAGAGATTGTCTTTTCTAGACGCTTATTCCGGGTATCATCAGATCCGTCTGTATGGGCCCGACGAAATCAAAACAGCTTTCATCACACCATTCGGGTGCTTCTGCTATAGCACCATGCCATTCGGCCTCAAGAATGCCGGAGCCACGTTCATGAGAATGATTCAAAAGTGTTTGCTCACTCAAATCAGTCGGAATGTGGAAGCATACATGGATGATATCGTGGTCAAGTCACGAAAGGGTTCCGACCTGCTGACTGACTTAGCTGAAACATTTGCCAATCTCAGGAGGTATGATATCAAGCTCAATCCTTCAAAGTGCACATTCAGAGTACCTTGCGGGAAGTTACTCGGTTTTCTCGTTTCCGAACGAGGAATCGATGCTAACCCAGAAAAGGTTGGCACCATACTCCGAATGAAACGCCCTGTGCGTGTGCACGATGTCCAGAAGCTTACTGGATGCTTGGCCGCGTTAAGTCGATTCATCTCTCGCCTTGGTGGAAAGGCGTTGCCCCTTTACCGACTGATGAAGAAGGCAGACAAGTTCGAGTGGACTCCAGAAGCTGATGCAGCGTTTGCCGAGTTAAAAACTCTGCTCTCCACCCAGCCGGTGCTTGCTGCTCCAATCAGCAAAGAGCCTCTGTTGCTTTATATTGCAGCCACAGGACAAGTCGTCAGTACAGTACTTACGGTCGAGCGGGAAGAAGAAGGGAAAACCTTCAAAGTTCAACGCCCAGTGTATTATCTCTCTGAAGTTTTGACCCCATCGAAGCAAAGATATCCTCATTATCAGAAGCTCGTATATGGGATCTACATGACCATGAAGAAGGTTGCCCATTATTTCTCTGATCATGACATTACAGTCGTCAGCGACGCACCATTGTTAGAGATTCTGCACAATAGAGATGCAACTGGTCGAGTGGCTAAATGGGCGATTGAACTCCTTCCCCTTGATATCAAATTCGAGGCAACGAAAGCCATTAAGTCCCAGGCTATAGCAGATTTCCTTGCCGAGTGGATTGAACAGCAGCAGCCGACTCAAGTTCACTCGGAGCATTGGACCATGTTCTTTGATGGCTCTAAGATGTTAAATGGTTCTGGTGCTGGGGTAGTTTTGGTTTCTCCCCGAGGAGATAAGCTCAGATATGTGCTCCAGATCCACTTTGATTCCTCCAACAATGAAGCAGAATATGAAGCACTGTTGTATGGGTTGCGCATGGCCATTTCACTCGGTGTCCGTCGCCTTATGGTTTACAGCGACTCAGATTTGGTGGTCAATCAGGTGATGAAGGAGTGGGACGTTAGAAGCCCAGCCATGACTGGATACTGCAATGCAGTGAGGAAGCTTGAAAAGAAATTCGAAGGGTTAGAACTCCATCACGTTCCCCGACTGAAAAATCAAGCAGCCGATGACTTGGCGAAGATAGGTTCCAAGAGGGAAGCCATTCTGAGTGGCGTGTTTTTGGAACATGTCTACACACCATCGGTTCAAGAGGATCCTTTCACTGAAGAAGCCCCGCAGCCTAAAAGCGCCACAGATCCGACTGAAGTCGAGGTCCCAGCGGTGGTCGACTTAATCATGGAAGTTTTGGTCATCAGTCCCGATTGGAAAGTGCCCTATATCGCCTATATTTTGAGGAAGGAACTCCTCGAGAATGAAGAAGAAGCTCGAGAGATCGTCCGCCGGTCCAAAGCCTTCACCGTCATGAGAGGTCAGTTATACAGAGAAAGTGTGACTGGAGTCAGCCAGAAATGTATAACACTGGAGGAAGGTCAAATGATTCTCAACGACATCCACTCGGGGACCTGTGGCCATCATGCGTCTTCTCGGACCATCGTGGCCAAAGCATACCGAGCTGGTTTTTATTGGCCCAGAGCGAATGAAATGGCGAAGGAGATAGTCAACAAGTGTGAGGGATGTCAATTTTACTCCAATATGTCACACAAGCCCGCCTCAGCCTTAAAGACCATACCACTTGTCTGGCCCTTTGCTGTATGGGGTTTGGATATGGTTGGGCCGTTTAGAACAGGAAGGAGCAGTTTCACACATGTACTGGTAGCAGTCGACAAGTTTACCAAGTGGATTGAGGCCAAACCCATCAAGAACCTCGATGCTGGCACCGCTGTCAGCTTCATCCAAGAACTGATATTCAGATATGGAGTCCCGCACAGCATCATCACAGATAACAGCTCAAACTTCGATTCTGAAGAATTCAGAGCTTTCTGCACATCTCAAGGCACATGAGTCAACTATGCTTCAGTCACCCATCCACAGTCGAATGGACAGGCAGAACGAGCCAACGGTTTGATTCTCAAAGGGTTGAAGCCCCGTTTGATGCGTGATCTCAAGCATGCGGCGGGTGCATGGGTTGACGAACTTCCCTTGGTGCTTTGGGGGTTAAGGACCACACCCAACCGGTCGACTGGAAGAACTCCATTCTTCTTGGTCTACGGAGCTGAAGCAGTCTTGCCGAGTGATCTTCTCCACAACGCTCCCCGAGTCGAGCTCTACACCGAAGCTGAAGCAGAACAAGCGCGGTAGGACGCAGTCGACCTTTTAGAGGAAGAAAGAGAGATGGCTCTGATCAGATCGACCATTTATCAACAAGACTTGCGTTGCTTCCATGCCAAAAACGTGAAGAGTCGAGCCTTCCAGGAAGGAGATTTAGTTCTACGAGTGGACCAGCAGAAACCACACAAGCTTGCTCCTTCTTGGGAAGGTCCCTTCATCGTCACCAAGGTTCTCCAGAATGGAGCATACCGTCTTTACAATGTCGAGCATCAGATCGACGAGCCCCGAGCTTGGAACGCGGAGCTTCTCCGCCCCTTTTACACTTAAGTATTCACTCGGATGAGTTGTAATAAAAGTATTCCTGTAGTTTATTTATCAAAGACAAGAGCTTTATAGTTTTCCAAGTGATTGTTATTACTTTTGTCCATATAAAACAATCCCCCAGTGGGTGGCTTAGCTGCGAATCCGATTCGCCTAAGTCTGTAAAAAAAATCCTAACCGAGTGGTGAGCCAGTCTCCCACACGAAGGCTTAGCTGCGAAATCCGTTTCGCCTAAGATAAACAAAATCCTACTGAGTGGTAAGCCAGCCTTCCACTCGGGGGCTTAGCTGCAGTCCAAGTACTCGCCTAAGTTGAATAAAATCCTATCGAGTGGAGAGCGAACCTCCCACTCGGGGGCTTAGCTGCAGCCCAGTGCTCGCCTAAGTTTCTGAAAATCCTACCGAGTGGAGAGCGAACCTCCCACTCGGGGGCTTAGCTGCAGCCCAGTGCTCGCCTAAGTTTCTGAAAATCCTACCGAGTGGAGAGAAAACCTCCCACTTGGAGGCTTAGCTGCAGTCCAAGTACTCGCCTAAGTTGAATAA
>NC_041381.1:101823698-101826846 GCF_002162155.2 Triticum dicoccoides | reverse complement strand
GAACCTCCCACTCGGAGGCCTAGCTGCAGCCCAGTGCTCGCCTAAGTTTTTGAAAATCCTACCGAGTGGAGAGAAAACCTCCCACTCGGAGGCTTAGCTGCAGTCCAAGTACTCGCCTAAGTTGAATAAAATCCTACCGAGTGGAGAGCGAACCTCCCACTCGGTGGCTTAGCTGCAGCCCAGTGCTCGCCTAAGTTTCTGAAAATCCTACCGAGTGGAGAGCAAACCTCCCACTCGAAGGCTTAGCTGCAGTCCAAGTACTCGCCTAAGTTGAATAAAATCCTACCGAGTGGAGAGCGAACCTCCCACTCGGGGGCTTAGCTGCAGCCCAGTGCTCGCCTAAGTTTCTGAAAATCCTACCGAGTGGAGAGCGAACCTCCCACTCGGGAGCTTAGCTGCAGCCCAGTGCTCGCCTAAGTTTCTAAAATCCTACCGTGTGGAGGGCAAACCTCTCACTCGGGGACTTAGCTGCAGCCCAGTACTCGCCTAAGTGAATTAGGATGCAAGCCGATGGCAATAAGCGCTTTGCTTCAACCTGCAAAGGACGCCTCAAACCAAATGCAAGCATAATTCAGCAACGAACCCAAGTTCGGATAACACCTAACGGAACCGAAAGTGCTCAGGCGCTAGGCCTGTTAGGGTTTGTCGGTTACAAAAACTCACTCGGCATACTGAGGCAAATTTAAAGTATCAAGCTCTGAAGTATTTTACCCCTCCTGTGGAGGGCTGGAAGGTGCCACAAACTCGTCCAGATCAATTCCATCTGCAATCCGAGTGGCAGCGGCAATGAAAGTCTCCATGAAAGATCTGAAATCGTGCTTCTTGGTGTTGGACGCCCTAAGAGCCACCATCTTGTCCTCTCGTGCATCCTTGCAATGAACGCGGACCAGAGACAGAGCCACATCCGCGCCGCACCTGGCTGAAGACTTCTTCCACTCCTGCACTCGACTTGGGACCTCGTTCAGTCGAGTCATCAGAGACTCGAGATCGTTCTGGAGTGTCTCTCTTGGCCAGAGTGTTGTGTCGATGCGGGAAGTTGCGACCTTCAGCCTTGCGAGATAATCGATGACGGCAGCAACACGAGATTCAAGTCGGAGCATGTTCATGGCGACTTCATCTTTCACAGGAGAGTTGATGGGGTCCAGGTTTACTTCCAGCTGACCAGTCTCCTCTTCAAAGTTCTGACAAAATTCTGCAAGCGCAACCATCGAGTCAAGACAAACAGTCGGAGGTCACAAGTAAAATATTTGTTTGATACAAAGGATTACCCTCAAGCATGAGGAACAACTTCTTGGCGAGTCCACCCAGATAAGGCTCTAGATTAGTCTTCTTTCTCTTCAACTCACTGGCCTTGTCATTCAGGGTGGTCTTGTCACTTTTCAGTCGAGTGACCTCCTGGTTGGCAGCATCAAGAACAGCTTTCAGATTGGTGTTTTCTTCTTCAAGCTTAGTCACTGAAGCCAGCTTCTCATCCGCTAGCCTGGTCTTCTCTAAAGCAGTTTTTTGCATCTCAGCCAAGTCAAGCTCTTGTTTCTTCAGGGCGTCCCTCACTTTGCCTACAAAGTTACAGTGAGATTAGATTCGGAAACAAGTGAGAGGCAAAGGCAGTCGTCAAAGGCCTCACCAAGCATACCTTTAGCTTCCTCCTTCGCCTTCGTCAAGTTCTCTTGGGCCAGTTTCAGATCGAGCTCGAGCTGAATGTGTTTGTTCTCCAACTCAGTATAACGAGCCGCAAGGTCACATGATTTCTATGAAGAATCAATCGACAGACGTCAAAGACAATTCACTTCCGAGTGAGTAAGGAAAAATCATAGTGTTTCTAAGACTACGGCCGAATGCAAACATTCGACCATAGTCTCAAGGCACACGAGTCGACTATGCTTCAGTCGCCCATCCACAGTCGAATGGACAGGCAGAACGAGCCAACGGTTTGATTCTCAAAGGGTTGAAGCCCCGTTTGATGCGTGATCTCAAGCATGCGGCGGGTGCATGGGTTGACGAACTTCCCTCGGTGCTTTGGGGGTTAAGGACCACACCCAACCGGTCGACTGGAAGAACTCCATTCTTCTTGGTCTACGGAGCTGAAGCAGTCTTGCCGAGTGATCTTCTCCACAACGCTCCCCGAGTCGAGCTCTACACCGAAGCTGAAGCAGAACAAGCGCGGCAGGACGTAGTCGACCTTTTAGAGGAAGAAAGAGAGATGGCTCTGATCAGATCGACCATTTATCGACAAGACTTGCATCGCTTCCATGCCAAAAACGTGAAGAGTCGAGCCTTCCAGGAAGGAGATTTAGTTCTACGAGTGGACCAGCAGAAACCACACAAGCTTGCTCCTTCTTGGGAAGGTCCCTTCATCGTCACCAAGGTTCTCCAGAATGGAGCATACCGTCTTTACAATGTCGAGCATCAGATCGACGAGCCCCGAGCTTGGAACGCGGAGCTTCTCCGCCCCTTTTACACTTAAGTATTCACTCGGATGAGTTGTAATAAAAGTGCTCCTGTAGTTTATTTATCAAAGACAAGAGCTTTATAGTTTTCCAAGTGATTGTTATTACTTTTGTCCATATAAAACAATCCCCCAGTGGGTGGCTTAGCTGCGAATCCGATTCGCCTAAGTCTGTAAAAAAAATCCTAACCGAGTGGTGATCCAGTCTCCCACACGAAGGCTTAGCTGCGAAATCCGTTTCGCCTAAGATAAACAAAATCCTACCGAGTGGTAAGCCAGCCTTCCACTCGGGGGCTTAGCTGCAGTCCAAGTACTCGCCTAAGTTGAATAAAATCCTATCGAGTGGAGAGCGAACCTCCCACTCGGGGGCTTAGCTGCAGCCCAGTGCTCACCTAAGTTTCTGAAAATCCTACCGAGTGGAGAGCGAACCGCCCACTCGGGGGCTTAGCTGCAGCCCAGTGCTCGCCTAAGTTTCTGAAAATCCTACCGAGTGGAGAGCAAACCTCCCACTCGGAGGCTTAGCTGCAGTCCAAGTACTTGCCTAAGTTGAATAAAATCCTACCGAGTGGAGAGCGAACCTCCCACTCGGGGGCTTAGCTGCAGCCCAGTGCTCGCCTAAGTTTCTGAAAATCCTACCGAGTGGAGAGCAAACCTCCCACTCGGAGGCTTAGCTGCAGTCCAAGTACTCGCCTAAGTTGAATA
>NC_041381.1:101797156-101823320 GCF_002162155.2 Triticum dicoccoides | reverse complement strand
AGTTTCTGAAAATCCTACCGAGTGGAGAGCAAACCTCCCACTCGGAGGCTTGGCTGCAGTCCAAGTACTCGCCTAAGTTGAATAAAATCATACCGAGTGGAGAGCGAACCTCCCACTCGGGGGCTTAGCTGCAGCCTAGTGCTCGCCTAAGTTTCTGAAAATCCTACCGAGTGGAGAGCAAACCTCCCACTCGAAGGCTTAGCTGCAGTCCAAGTACTCGCCTAAGTTGAATAAAATCCTACCGAGTGGAGAGCGAACCTCCCACTCGGGGGCTTAGCTGCAGCCCAGTGCTCGCCTAAGTTTATGAAAATCCTACCGAGTGGAGAGCGAACCTCCCACTCGGGGGCTTAGCTGCAGCCCAGTGCTCGCCTAAGTTTCTAAAATCCTACCGAGTGGAGGGCAAATCTCTCACTCGGGAACTTAGCTGGAGCCCAGTACTCGCCTAAGTGAATTAGGATGCAAGCCGATGGCAATAAGCGCTTTGCTTCAACCTGCAAAGGACGCCTCAAACCAAATGCAAGCATAATTCAGCGACGAACCCAAGTTCGGATAACACCTAATGGAACCGAAAGTGCTCAGGCGCTAGGCCTGTTAAGGTTTATCGTTTACAAAAACTCACTCGGCATACCGAGGCAAATTTAAAGTATCAAGCTCTGAAGTATTTTATGTTGGAAATATTCCCTACAGGCAATAATAAAAGTGTTATTATTATATTTCTTTGTTCATGATAATAGTCTTTTTATTCATGCTATAATTGTATTATACGGAAATCTTAATACACGTGTGAATACATAGACCTCAATATGTCCCTAGTGAGCCTCTAGTTGACTAGCTCGTTGTGATCAACAGATAGTCATGGTTTCCTGGCTATGGACATTGGATGTCGTTGATAACGGGATCACATCATTAGGAGAATGATGTGATGGACAAGACCCAATCCTAAGCATAGCACAAAGGTCGGTTAGTTCGTTTGCTAGAGCTTTTCCAATGTCAAGTATCTCTTCCTTAGACCATGAGATCGTGTAACTCCCGGATACCGTAAGAGTGCTTTGGGTGTACCAAACGTCACAACGTAACTGGGTGACTATAAAGGTGCATTACAGGTATCTCCGAAAGTGTTTGTTGGGTTGACACGGATCGAGACTGGGATTTGTCACTCCGTATGACGGAGAGGTATCTCTGGGCCCACTCGGTAATGCATCATCATAATGAGCTCAAAGTGACCAAGTGGTTGATCACGGGATCATGCATTACGGTACGAGTAAAGTGACTTGCCGGTAACGAGACTGAACAAGGTATTGGGATACCGACGATCGGGTCTCGGGCAAGTAACGTACCGATTGACAAAGGGAATTGTATACGGGGTTTGATCGAATCCTCGACATCGTGGTTCATCCGATGACATCATGGAGGAGCATGTGGGAGCCAACATGGGTATCCAGATCCCGCTGTTGGTTATTGACCGGAGAGTCTCGGTCATGTCTGCATGTCTCCCGAACCCGTAGGGTCTACACACTTAAGGTTCGGTGACGCTAGGGTTATCAGGAAGACAAGTATGTGATTACCGAATGTTGTTCGGAGTCCCGGATGGGATCCCGGACATCACGAGGAGTCCCGGAATGGTCCGGAGGTAAAGTTTTATATATGGGAAGTTGTTAAACGGGCACCGGAAAGTTTCGGGGTCATACCGGTATTGTACCGGGACTACTGGAGAGGTTCCGGGGGTCCACCGGGAGGGACCACCCATCCCGGGGGGACACTTAGGCTGCGTAGGGATAGCAGCCAGCCCCTAGTGGGCTTGGCGCCCCCCCCTTGGGCCCATGCGCCTAGGGTTGGGGGGGAAACCCTAAAGGGGGCGCACCCCCCTTGCTTGGGGGGCAAGCCCCCCACCCTTTGGCCGCCGCCCCCCTCTAGGGTTTCCCCTAGAGGGCCGGCCCCCTTGCCCCTCTCCTCCTATATATAGAGGGGTCAGGGGAGGGCTGCTACACAAGACACAACTCAAGGCGCAGCCCCTCCCCTCCCCAACACCTCTCCTCCTCCGTACGTGCTTGGCGAAGCCCTGTCGGAGTACTTCTGCACCAACTACACCACGCCGTCGTGCTGCCGTTGGAGCTGCCTTCCTCAACCTCTCCTTCCTCCTTGTTGGATCAAGAAAGAGGAGACGTCGTCCGTCCCGTACGTGTGTTGAACGCGGAGGTGCTGTCCGTTCAGCACTTGGTCATCGGTGATCCGAATCACGACGAGTACGACTCCATCATCACCATCCCCTTGAACGCTTCCGCACTCGATCTACATGTGGTATGTAGATGCAAACTCTTCCCCTTGACTCGTTGCTTAGATGTACTCATAGATGGATCTTGGTGAAACCGTAGGAAAATTTTTAATTTTCTACAACGTTCCCCAACAGTGGCATCATGAGCTAGGTCTATGCGTAGTTCTCTTTGCACAAGTAGAACACAATTTTGTTGTGGGCGTAGATCTTGTCAACTTGCTTGCCGCTACTAGTCTTTTCTTGCTTCAACGACATTGTGGGATGAAGCGGCCCGGGCCAACCTTACACGTACGCTTACGTGAGACCGGTTCCACCGATTGACATGCACTAGTTGCATAAGGTGGCTGGCGGGTGACTGTCTCTCCCACTTTAGTTGGAGCGGATTCGATGAAAAGGGTCCTTATGAAGGGTAAATAGAAGTTGACAAAATCACGTTGCGGTTATTCGTAGGTAAGAAAACGTTCTTGCTAGAACCCAATTGCAGCCACGTAAAAGATGCAACAACAATTAGAGGACGTCTAACTTGTTTTTGCAGCGATTGATCATGTGATGTGATATGGCCAGAAGTTGTGATGAATGATGAATTGTGATGTATGAGATCATGTTCTTTGTAATAGGATTCACGACTTGCATGTCAATGAGTATGACAACCGGCAAGAGCCATAGGATTTGTCTTTATTTTTTGTATGACCTGCGTGTCATTGAAGAACGCCATGTAACTTACTTTACTTTATTGCTAAACGCGTTAGTCATAGAAGTAGAAGTAGTCGTTGGCGTGACAACTTCATGAAGACACGATGATGGAGATAATGATGATGGAGATCATGGTGTCATGCCGGTGACAAGATGATCATGGAGCCCCGAAGATGAAGATCAAAGGAGCTATATGATATTGGCCATATCATGTCACTACTTTATATAATTGCATGTGATGTTTATTATGTTTTATGCATCTTGTTTACTTAGGACGACGGTAGTAAATCAGATGATCCCTTACAACAATTTCAAGAAGTGTTCTCCCCTAACTGTGCACCGTTGCTAAAGTTCGTCGCTTCTAAGCACCACGTGATGATCGGGTGTGATGGATTCTTACGTTCACATACAACGGGTGTAAGACAGTTTTACACAGCAAAACACTTAAGGTTAACTTGACGAGCCTAGCATGTACAGACATGGCCTCGGAACACGGAGACCGAAAGGTCAAACACGAGTCGTATGGAAGATACGATCAACATGAGAATGTTCACCGATGATGACTAGTCCGTCTCACGTGATGATCGGACACAGGCTAGTCGACTCGGATCGTGTAACACTTAGATGACTAGAGGGATGTCTAATCTGAGTGGGAGTTCATAATTTGATTAGAACTTAATTATCATGAACTTAGTCTAAAAACCTTTGCAAATATGTCTTGTAGATCAAATGGCCAACGCTCATGTCAACATGAACTTCAACGCGTTCCTAGAGAAAACCAAGCTGAAAGATGATGGCAGCAACTATACGGACTGGGTCCGGAACCTGAGGATCATCCTCATAGCTGCTAGGAAACAATATGTCCTAGAAGGACCGCTAGGTGACGCTCCCATCCCAGAGAACCAAGACATTATGAATGCTTGGCAGTCTCGTGCTGATGATTACTCCCTCGTTCAGTGCGGCATGCTTTACAGCTTAGAACCGGGGCTCCAAAAGCGTTTTGAGCATCATGGAGCATATGAGATGTTCGAGGAGCTAAAACTAGTTTTCTAAGCTCACGCCCGGGTCGAGAGATATGACATCTCCGACAAGTTCTATAGTTGTAAGATGGAGGAAAATAGTTCTGTCAGTGAGCACATACTCAAGATGTCTGGGTTGCACAACCGTATGACCCAGCTGAATATTAACCTCCCTGATGAGGCAGTCATTGACAGAATCCTTCAGTCGCTCCCACCAAGCTACAAGAGCTTTGTGATGAACTACAATATGCAGGGGATGGTAAAGACCATTCCTAAAGTATTTTCTATGCTGAAGTCAGCAGAGGTTGAAATCAAGAAAGAACATCAAGTGTTGATGGTCAATAAGACCACTAAGTTCAAGAAAGGAAAGGGTAAGAAGAACTTCAAGAAGGACGGCAAAGAGGTTGCCGCGCCTGGTAAGCCAGTTGCCGGGAAGAAGTCAAAGAATGGACCCAAGCCTGAGACTGAGTGCTTTTATTGCAAGGGGAAGGGTCACTGGAAGCGGAACTGCCCCAAATACTTAGCGGATAAGAAGGCCGACAACACTAAAGGTATATTTGATATACATGTAATTGATGTGTACCTTACCAGTACTCGTAGTAACTCATGGGTATTTGATACCGGTGCCGTTGCTCATATTTGTAACTCACAGCAGGAGCTGCGGAATAAGCGGAGACTGGCGAAGGACGAGGTGACGATGCGCGTCGGGAATGGTTCCAGAGTCGATGTGATCGCCGTCGGCACGCTACCTCTACATTTACCTACGGGATTAGTTTTGAACCTTAATAATTGTTATTTAGTGCCAAGTTTGAGCATGAACATTGTATCTGGATCTCATTTAATACGAGATGGCTACTCATTTAAGTCTGAGAATAACGGTTGTTCGATTTATATGAGAGATATGTTTTATGGTCATGCTCCGATGGTCAATGGTTTATTCTTAATGAATCTCGAGCGTAATATTACACATGTTCATAGTATGGATGCCAAAAGATGTAAAGTTGATAACGATAGTCCCACATACTTGTGGCACTGCCGCCTTGGTCACATTGGTGTCAAGCGCATGAAGAAGCTCCATGCCGATGGACTTTTAGAGTCTCTTGATTATGAATCATTTGACACATGCGAACCATGCCTCATGGGCAAGATGACCAAGACTCCGTTCTCCGGAACAATGGAGTGAGCAACCAACTTGTTGGAAATCATACATACCGATGTGTGCGGTCCAATGAGTGTTGAGGCTCGTGGAGGATATCGTTATGTTCTCACTCTCACTGATGACTTGAGTAGATATGGGTATGTCTACTTGATGAAACACAAGTCTGAGACCTTTGAAAAGTTCAAGGAATTTCAGAATGAAGTAGAGAATCAACGTGACCGAAAGATAAAATTCCTACGATCAGATCGTGGAGGAGAATACTTAAGTCACGAATTTGGTACACACTTAAGGAAATGTGGAATCGTTTCACAACTCACGCCGCCTGGAACACCTCAGCGTAACGGTGTGTCCGAACGTCGTAATCGCACTCTATTGGATATGGTGCGGTCTATGATGTCTCTTACCGATTTACCACTATCATTTTGGGGATACGCTCTAGAGACAGCTACATTCACTTTAAATAGGGCACCGTCTAAATCCGTTGAGACGACACCGTATGAATTATGGTTTGGGAAGAAACCTAAGCTGTTATTTCTGAAAGTTTGGGGATGCGATGCTTATGTCAAGAAACTTCAACCTGAGAAGCTCGAACCCAAGTCGGAAAAATGCGTCTTCATAGGATACCCTAAGGAAACCATTGGGTATACCTTCTACTTAAGATCCGAGGGCAAGATCTTTGTCGCTAGGAACGGATCCTTTCTGGAAAAAGACTTTCTCTCGAAAGAAGTAAGTGGGAGGAAAGTAGAACTCGATGAAGTACTACCTCTTGAGCGGGATAGTAGTGCAGCTCAGGAAGATGTTCCTGTGATGCCTACACCAACTAAAGAGGAAAATAATGATGATGATCAAGGTACTTTGGATCAAGTTGCTACTGAACTTCGTAGGTCCACAAGGACACGTTCCGCACCAGAGTGGTACGGCAACCCTGTCCTAGAAATCATGTTGTTAGACAACGGTGAACCTTCGAACTATGAAGAAGCGATGGCGGGCCCAGATTCCAACAAATGGCTAGAAGCCATGAAATCCGAGATAGAATCCATGTATGAAAACAAAGTATGGACTTTGACTGACTTGCCCGATGATCGACGAGTGATAGAAAACAAATGGATCTTTAAGAAGAAGACGGACGCGGATGGTAATGTCACCATCTATAAAGCTCGACTTGTCGCTAAGGGTTATCGGCAAGTTCAAGGGATTGACTACGATGAGACTTTCTCTCCCGTAGCGAAGCTTAAGTCCGTCCGAATCATGTTAGCAATTGCCGCATACTATGATTATGAGATATGGCAGATGGACGTCAAAACGGCATTCCTTAACGGGCATCTTAAGGAAGAACTGTATATGATGCAGCCGGAGGGTTTTGTCGATCCTAAGAATGCTAACAAAGTATGCAAGCTCCAGCGATCCATTTATGGGCTGGTGCAAGCATCTCGGAGTTGGAATATTCGCTTTGATGAGATGATCAAAGCGTTTGGGTTTATACAGACTTATGGAGAAGCCTGCGTTTACAAGAAAGTGAGTGGGAGCTCTGTAGCATTTCTCATATTATATGTAGATGACATACTCTTGATGGGAAATAATATAGAATTTCTGGACAGCATTAAGGCCTACTTGAATAAGTGTTTTTCAATGAAGGACCTTGGAGAAGCTGCTTATATATTAGGCATCAAGATCTATAGAAATAGATCGAGACGCCTCATAGATCTTTCACAAAGCACATACCTTGATAAGATTTTGAAGAAGTTCAAAATGGATCAGTCTAAGAAGGGGTTCTTGCCTGTATTGCAAGGTGTGAGATTGAGCTCGGCTCAATGCCCGACCACGGCAAAGGATAAAGAAGAGATGAGCGTCATCCCCTATGCTTCAGCCATAGGATCTATTATGTATGCCATGCTGTGTACCAGACCTGATGTAAACCTTGCCGTAAGTTTGGTAGGAAGATACCAAAGTAATCCCAGCAAGGAACACTGGACAGCGGTCAAGAATATCCTGAAGTACCTGAAAAGGACAAAGGACATGTTTCTCATTTATGGAGGAGACGAAGAGCTCGTCGTAAAGGGTTACGTCGATGCTAGCTTCGACTCAGATCCGGATGACTCTAAGTCACAAACCGGATACGTGTATATGTTGAATGGTGGAGCAGTAAGCTGGTGCAGCTGCAAGCAGAGCGTTGTGGCGGGATCTACGTGTGAAGCGGAGTACATGGCAGCCTCGGAGGCAGCGCATGCAGCGATTTGGGTGAAGGAGTTCATCACCGACCTAGGAGTCATACCCAATGCGTCGGGGCCAATCAAACTCTTCTGTGACAATAATGGAGCTATTGCCCCTGCGAAGGAGCCCAGATTTCACAAGAAGACCAGGCACATCAAGCGTCGTTTCAACTCCATTCGTGAAAATGTTCAAGATGGAGACATAGAAATTTGCAAAGTACATACGGATCTGAATGTCGCAGATCCTTTGACTAAACCTCTCTCGCGAGCAAAACATGATCAACACCAGAACTCTATGGGTGTTCGATTCATCACAATGTAACTAGATTATTGACTCTAGTGCAAGTGGGAGACTATTGGAAATATGCCCTAGAGGCAATAATAAAAGTGTTATTATTATATTTCTTTGTTCATGATAATAGTCTTTTTATTCATGCTACAATTGTATTATACGGAAATCTTAATACACGTGTGAATACATAGACCTCAATATGTCCCTAGTGAGCCTCTAGTTGACTAGCTCGTTGTGATCAACAGATAGTCATGGTTTCCTGGCTATGGACATTGGATGTCGTTGATAACGGGATCACATCATTAGGAGAATGATGTGATGGACAAGACCCAATCCTAAGCATAGCACAAAGGTCGGTTAGTTCGTTTGCTAGAGCTTTTCCAATGTCAAGTATCTCTTCCTTAGACCATGAGATCGTGTAACTCCCGGATACCGTAAGAGTGCTTTGGGTGTACCAAACGTCACAACGTAACTGGGTGACTATAAAGGTGCATTACAGGTATCTCCGAAAGTGTCTGTTGGGTTGACACGGATCGAGACTGGGATTTGTCACTCCGTATGACGGAGAGGTATCTCTGGGCCCACTCGGTAATGCATCATCATAATGAGCTCAAAGTGACCAAGTGGTTGATCACGGGATCATGCATTACGGTACGAGTAAAGTGACTTGCCGGTAACGAGACTGAACAAGGTATTGGGATACCGACGATCGGGTCTCGGGCAAGTAACGTACCGATTGACAAAGGGAATTGTATACGGGGTTTGATCGAATCCTCGACATCGTGGTTCATCCGATGACATCATCGAGGAGCATGTGGGAGCCAACATGGGTATCTAGATCCCGCTGTTGGTTATTGACCGGAGAGTCTCGGTCATGTCTGCATGTCTCCCGAACCCGTAGGGTCTACACACTTAAGGTTCGGTGACGCTAGGGTTATCAGGAAGACAAGTATGTGATTACTGAATGTTGTTCGGAGTCCCGGATGAGATCCAGGACGTCACGAGGAGTCCCGGAATGGTCCGGAGGTAAAGTTTTATATATGGGAAGTTGTTAAACGGGCACCGGAATGTTTCGGGGTCATACCGGTATTGTACCGGGACCACCGGAGAGGTTCCGGGGGTCCACCGGGAGGGACCACCCATCCCGGGGGGCCACTTAGGCTGCATAGGGATAGCAGCCAGCCCCTAGTGGGCTTGGCGCCCCCCTCTTGGGCCCATGCGCCTAGGGTTGGGGGGAAACCCTAAAGGGGGCGCACCCCCCTTGCTTGGGGGGCAAGCCTCCCACCCTTTGGCCGCCGCCCCCCTCTAGGGTTTCCCCTAGAGGGCCGGCCCCCTTGCCCATCTCCTCCTATATATAGAGGGGTGAGGGGAGGGCTGCTACACAAGACACAACTCAAGGCGCAGCCTCTCCCCTCCCCAACACCTCTCCTCCTCCGTACGTGCTTGGCGAAGCCCTATCGGAGTACTTCTGCACCAACTACACCACACCGTCGTGCTGCCGTTGGAGCTGCCTTCCTCAACCTCTCCTTCCTCCTTGCTGGATCAAGACGGAGGAGACGTCGTCCGTCCCGTACGTGTGTTGAACGCGGAGGTGCTGTCCGTTCAGCACTTGGTCATCGGTGATCGGAATCACGACGAGTACGACTCCATCATCACCATCCCCTTGAACGCTTCCGCACTCGATCTACAAGTGGTATGTAGATGCAAACTCTTCCCCTTGACTCGTTGCTTAGATGAACTCATAGATGGATCTTGGTGAAACCGTAGGAAATTTTTTAATTTTCTGCAACGTTCCCCAACATTTTACCCCTCCCGTGGAGGGCTGGAAGGTGGCACAAACTCGTCCAGATCAATTCCATCTGCAATCCGAGTGGCATCGGCAATGAAAGTCTCCATGAAAGATCTGAAATCGTGCTTCTTGGTGTTGGCCACCCTAAGAGCCACCAGCTTGTCCTCTCGTGCATCCTTGCAATGAACGCGGACCAGAGACAGAGCCAAATCCGCGCCGCACCTGGCTGAAGACTTCTTCCACTCCTGCACTCGACTTGGGACCTCGTTTAGTTGAGTCATCAGAGACTCGAGGTCGTTCTGGAGTGTCTCTCTTGGCTAGAGTGTTGTGTCGATGTGGGAAGTTGCGACCTTCAGCCTTGCGAGATAATCGATGATAGCAGCAACACGAGATTCAAGTCGGAGCACCTTCATGGCGACTTCATCTTTCACAGGAGAGTTGATGGGGTCCAGATTTACTTCCAGCCGACCAGTCTCCTCTTCAAAGTTCTAACAAAATTCTGCAAGCACAACCACCGAGTCAAGACAAACAGTCGGAGGTCACAAGTAAAATATTTGTTTGATACAAAGGATTACCCTCAAGTATGAGGAACAACTTCTTGGCGAATCCACCCAGATAAGCCTCCTGATCATTCTTCTTTCTCTTCAACTCACTGGCCTTGTCATTCAGGGTGGTCTTGTCACTTTTCAGTCGAGTGACCTCCTGGTTGGCAGCATCAAGAGCAGCTTTCAGATTGGTGTTTTCTTCTTCAAGCTTAGTCACTGAAGCCAACTTATCATCCGCTAGCCTGGTCTTCTCTAAAGCAGTTTTTTGCATCTCAGCCAAGTCGAGCTCTTGTTTCTTCAGGGCGTCCCTCACTTTGCCTACAAAGTTACAGTGAGATTAGATTCGGAAACAAGTGAGAGGCAAAGGCAGTCGTCAAAGGCCTCACCAAGCATACCTTTAGCTTCCTCCTTCGCCTTCGTCAAGTTCTCTTGGGCCAGTTTCAGATCGAGCTCGAGCTGAATGTGTTTGTTCTCCAACTCAGTATAACGAGCCGCAAGGTCACAGGATTTCTACGAAGAATCAATCGACAGACGTCAAATACAATTCACTTCCGAGTGAGTAAGGAAAAATCATAGCGTTTCTAAGACTACGGCCGAATGCAAACATTCGACCATAGTCTCGGGGACTACACCCAGTGGGTGCACTCAGTGTGCCCCCACTAGTTTCATCAAGAGTCGACCAGTCGACCAACAAAAAAAAAGAGGCAATGTTCTTTAGACTATAGTCGACTGCCAGCAGTCGACCACAGTCTCGGGGACTACACCTAGTGGGTGCACTCAGCGTGCCCCCACCGGTCTATGAATCTATTCGACCTTGTCGGGTAAAGAAAAACTCAAAGCATAAAGACTACGGTCGACTGCCAGCAGTCCACCATAGCCTTGGGGACTACACCCAGTGGATGCACTCAGCGTGCCCCCACTAACCCGGAATTTCAATCGACACACACCCACTGGGTGTAGGACAGACTCTAGGAATTTCAAAAAGATGAACAGGCAGTGATCGACTTACCTGAACATTACTCTGGAGTGCCGAACTGGCGTCATAGGCTGCCTGGTTGGCTTCTCGAATTGCCTTCACTTGCTCCATCATGACCCCCGCCTGGCGTATCGCTTCTTTAGCAGCACTGGCTTGGTCTTCTGGAACGGGGTAGGTGGAGAAAAGCGAGGGTTGAGCAGCACTCGACGACGAAGGGCGAGCACTCGTCAACGGCACCGCGAAGGTTACGGTGGGTCGAGTGACATTGTCTCCCTCCACGACCAACGTCTCGGGTGCCGGCACATCCTGATTCGCCTTGCCAGCAAACGTTTTCTTGCTTTTCCTCGGCCGTGGTGGTTCTTCGTTGTCGTCGCCAGGAAGGTCAATAACAATGTTAGATGAAACTGCAGAAAGAATCAAAATTAGAGACAATGAGTCAGTCAACTGAAAACGGCAACGCAGGAGTCATACCAGGGTTCGAGGTTGCAGCATCCTCCATCTCGTGGTCTTCGGCTCTCGCCGAAGTGTCGGAAGTAGCAGCGTTGCAGTTCCAAAAGTCAGTCGATTGGCCCATGAGTCGACCAAGAACAAGTTCATGAAACAGGGAAAGCTCAAAACTACCATTACCCTGAGATAGTGGGGATCACCATCTTCATCTTCGGCACGACCTTTGCAGGCTTTGACGGTGCCACTCGAGATTGCTTCGAAGCCTTCTCAGTCGGCGCCGGAGAAGTGGTCCGAGGGCGCTTGGTCGACTGGGAAGCGGTTGCGACCCCCTTACCCCGCTCAGTCACTGGATCATGGGCAAGCTTTTAGCGTCTTTCCGAGCGGGGAGGTGCAACTTCCTCCTCCTCCTCCTCTTCTTCCTCCTCACCAGAGTCATCACCCTCGTCGTTGTCGTCAGCATCCGAATCCCACTCCTCCGGGCTTTCGCCCCCGCTTCCTTCCTCCTCCTCAGTCGGTGTCTGCGCCCCATTGGGCATCGAGTACAATTCAGTGGTGGCCTGTCAGACAACAAAACAAAACAAAGATCAATCTACCAATTCGCGGCAAAGCAGAATGGATAAAACAAATTACACTCGGAGATAAGCGGCCACACCTTGTCCGGCGTATAGGTACAGTCGAGTGGCGGGATCCTCCTCGCTCCTCGAGGGTTGTCCTTGTTCCCTGTGATGGCGGTCACCTACCTCTCCAGCGTGGCGTCGTCGACTGCCTCTAGATGGACCCGAGTGGTGTCTTCGGTACCGCAGTACAGCCACATCGGGTGGCCTCGGTACTGGAGCGGTTGGATGTGCCGCCTAAGGAAGACTTCTAGAAGATCCATGCCCGTCACTCCATCCCGAACGAGTTGGACCATGCGCTCCACCAACATTTTTACCTCGGCTTTCTCCTCAGGAAGCACCTTCAGAGAAGACGGTTTGTCCACTCGGTCCATGGAGAACGGAGGGGGACCAGTCGACTGCCCCGGCGTCGACTCGTCTTGGCAGTAGAACCAAGTCGACTGCCACCCTCTGACCGACTCAGGAAGGGTCATGGCCGGGAAAGTGCTCTTATTCCTCAACTGAATCCCAAGACCCCCGCACATATGAATAACCTTGGTCCTCTCATCACCCGGACTCGCCTTTTTTACTGTCTGCGACCGACAGGTGAATATGTGCTTGAAGAGACCCCAGTGCGGTCGACAACCCAGGAAGTTCTCACACATGGACACAAAGGCAGCAAGATAGGTGATGGAATTGGGATTGAAATGGTGGAGTTGCGCCCCAAAGAAATTCAGAAACCCACGGAAGAACACACTCGGCGGCAGAGAAAAACCACGATCTACGTGAGTGGCTAAGAGAACGCACTCACCCTCCTGCGGCTGCGGTTGACACTCGGACCCCGGGAGCCTCGCTGACCCATGGGGGATCAGTCCCTCATTGGCCAGGTCGTCGAGGTCCTTCTCAGTGATGGTCGAGCGGATCCAATCCCCTTGGACCCAACCCTTCGGCTGGCGGGACCTCGACGAAGATCCGCCCCGACTGGACGGTCTCCCCTTCGCTTGCCCCATCGCCGTCGCCTTCTTCGCGCGCTCTAGAGCCACCGTCTTCTCCTTCACCATTATTGCCGGCGAAGCGCTCGAGAGGTGGATAAGGCGGAGGTAGGAGCAGGCGCCGTGGGCGGAGGCAGAGAGGGAAGAGAGGAGAATGGGGAGGCACTGTTCAAAAACTCTTCCCCGACGCTTTATATAAGGGCGCTTCCGAGTGGCTGACGAGTGGGTCTGAGCAGATCTGTCACATCCCGAAACAGTCGCACACGTACGATACGTGGCGAAAAAGGCGGCGCGGAAATTGAGGCATCCATGCCCTATCCCGCCCGATTGCCGCGGATTGCCCCGCTTCGCGCGCTTCCCAAATTTCAGGTCCCGCAAAATCCGCTAATGGCAGATCAATCTGTCAGACGATATCCTTCCCGCGATCCGTCGCTCGGAAGTTCACCAGAGTTCAAAAGTTCACTCGACAAAAGATAAGAATGGATCAAGGCGACTGAAGTAAAAGTCGACGCCAACACCGAAAGAAGAATCGCCGATCCAAGATACGACATAATCAAAGTACAGTAAATAAGTCAGAGAAAATCGTAAACTCCTTCCTCACTCGAACCTCGATCCATTCGGGGGCTAATGATGAGGTTATGTACCTAGGGTAGGGTCATGGACCTATCTAGGATACCATACCCAAGGACATCATCATACGAAGCTACCTTCCAGTCGACCAAGAGAAGCTCCACTCGACCAAGGGAGACTCCACTTGACCGGCTAGAAGACACTCGACCATGAAGACACACTCGACCATCAGAAGTTCAAGATCTATGCTGTATCCAAACGGTCTGTAATTAAGTAGTCTTAATGGTCATGATGACACTTTATGTAGGGCGTTACCAGTAACGCCCGGCCTTAATGTACTTTAACCCTCCTCTACGTGGGCTGGCTGGGGTCCTGGCGTCCTCTATATAAGCCACCCCCCTCCACTGGTAGAAGGGTTCGCACCCCTGTAACTCATATACACAGAGATCAGTCGACCGCCTCTGGGCTCCGAGACGTAGGGCTGTTACTTCCTCCGAGAAGGGCCTGAACTCGCTAAACACCCGTGTGTACAACTACTCCATAGCTAGGACCTTGCCTTTCCATACTTACCCCCCATTCTACTGTCAGACTTAGAACCACGACAGTAGGCGCTGCACTGTACTGTGCAGCGCCCAACTCATAGGCGCTGCACAGCGCCCTGGCCATAGGCGCTGCTCAACTGGCCATGGCTTATCCAGAGAGCCACAGAAGGTTTGCAGCATTGACCATGGCTTACAATGACTGCAGCATCACAACAATTTCAACAAACACAAATTTTATGTCGACGAGTTCATAACTTAAGACAATTCAAACATTACTACGACATGGTTCACGACACATTCATTACAAATGACAAATGGCAGCTTGCCCTAGAAGATGATAGTTCATCCGGGTCCGGCTCAACATTGCCTTTCAAAAAGGCCTCTTTATCCACATGATGAACATAAACACATGTTCTCCCCATCCCTACAATAATCAAAAACACACATATATCAAGTAAGTACTTAACAAAAATATTTGCACAAGTTACATATGCCCTAACATATATATGAATTAATAACCCTAACCCCCACTTAACAATAACCACAACCCTAACCATAGCATAACCCTAACACCAACATCAAACACACATAACCCTAACCCTAGCATACTATGAAATACTAACCATACCAAATTCGCAAAGAAACATAACATGATTCAACTCAAATTTCCAAATCCAAGCAAAAACTAGGGTTTCCCCAAACTAGCAAGATTTGAGCAAATGTGACAATTCCTATGGATGAAAACAATGGGGATCGGAGGAGATTACCTTAAGGGAGGGGTTGGCTTCGAAATCCACGGTCAAATACTCCGGATTTGCAAGATTTGAGAAGGATTTGAGAGGAGGGAGAGGGGAAGAGAGGAGGAGCGCAAGGCTAAGGGTTTGAGTGGGGTGGGGTGTGTGGGGTGGGGGTGGGAGGGGAGGGAGGGTAGGGCTAGCCTAAGTGGCACACAGACAGTGCAGCGCCTAAGGGACGGGCGCTGCACATTACAAGTCTGGCGCCTAGGCCTTAGGCGCTGCACTGCTGTCTGTGGGGACGCAACTGGACCAGGGCTGCCACGCTGGCAGGAGGTGCGACACCTAAGGTCGAGGCGCTGCACTGTAGGGTGCGGCGCCTCGCTGTCGGGCGCCACACGAAAGGGTTCCATTGTGAAAAAATTTCGTGACCAGGTCAGTTTGTGATTTGATTTTTCCTTTAGGTCAAATATGTGATTTCTGCCTCCCTTGCTAGCCATACTTTCCTTTTCTCGATCCATGTGACTCGAAAAGAACTCGCTGAAAATTCCAACGAGAAGCTTGCCCTCCTGGTCTCTGTTTCTTGGTTTTCGCCAGCAATTTGTTCCAGCCCTGTCGCACGTACTCACCAACGCCAACCCTGCCGCAACAGTTGCCACCTCGCGCATCGTCCGTGCACGAGCCGTGTCGTACCCTGGCCACCCGCGTCGCCGACACAATCCGTCCGCAGTGCCACGCCGCCGCCCTTGTACAACACCGAGCGCATCATCACGATGCTCTCACACTCCGATCTATCCGGCCGCCTCCCACGTCTAGTCACCGGTCTGATCGCGAGCCGAAACCGTCGCCTCCGTAACATCTTCAACAACCACTACGCTGGTCCGATCGCCACGTCTAGCCGATCCTTACCGACCACAGCCCATCGAACGGTCCAGGCCTCCTGCCCGAAGTGTCCGACACCACCGACCGCATCCGCGATCGCCGCCTTGCTCGACCTTGCATCAATCGGACGTTCCATGGTACCCATCGAGCATGGTCCTTGTACCTCCGGATGATCTTCCGCATAGCCTTCTCGCAACCTTGCTCATGATACCACTTGTTAGAATAAAACGCTAATGCAAGATCATAGACGACACACCGAGGCACGATATTTGTTAATGAGGTTCACTGATGAGGCTACATCCCCGGGGCATGACTATGGGCGCTCCTCCCCAAGATATCGCAACACCGGCCGCCCGGGCGCCGGCACAAGCCGTCGGCTCCCCCGCGTACCTGTTGCTATCAAGTCGTCATTGGGTTACAACGTGTGTTGCGCCTCCATATATAAGAGGACTAGGATACAAGTGTCCGACTCCTACACAACTCGTACCTAACCACACCAATTACAACTCCAAGTCCACGTAACCCCTTGCGTACATAATATATTCGACACAAATATAACAGTAGGAAATTGATGGAATCGATCTTGTGGTTTATATAGAGTACATGATTTGGAGGGTAAGAAGGATCTCTTAGAGATAAGGCAGGAGATGATTACAAATCATATGCTACCAAATACAGAGATATGACTAGATATTATAACCCCCCCTCCCCACGCAGTCATAGTGGTAGATGGTAAGACTGGAGAAGAATCTAAAGGTAAGCCGACAAACATTCCCCCACAGTCGAACGGTCAATGCATCGCGAAAGTCAGGTTCTTCCTCTCCTATTTCGATCACCGCCGCCTCGCTCCTAACCTAGCTGCCGCCGCCTCCTTAGGCCGCCGCCGCCGCTCTTCTTCCTCGCTCCATTGCCGCTCACTCACTCGAGCCACGCCGCCATTCCATCTCTTCGTCTTTGTCCAGCACCAACTAAACGCCATTGTCGCGCGTACTCCCGTGCTGGCATGAGGCCCATGTTGATCGTGTTCTGGCTGCTTCACTAGTTGCATCATGGATGGGTGTACCTAGAGGCCGCATGTGGGTTGTGGCTGGTCGGGTTTGGATCGGGGTTAGGCTAATACCATGTAGAAGTAATAGAGAGAGAGGATTGGTGGATTTGATTGACGGATGTTGTATTGAGGCTCTTGGACGGTTTATATAGAGTACATAGCTTGGAGGGCAAGGCAGAAGATGATTATAAATCATATGCTAGCAAATACAGAGAGATATGCTTGGATACACTAACATATTTAAGCAGGTGGCGTTGCTCCTCACGCGGTTTAGGTGGGATTAAACCATTATGCATGTGTCGAGTCTCTCTCAGCCGATGCTCGGCAAACATAGACAAAAACAAGATCATCTTTTACATTGAAGACATTTTTAGAAAAAGAAAAAACCAATGAGAAAATTGAAGAAAAACAGAAAAAATAACAATTTATGAATTGAAAATCTCTTTCATTGTAGTAGGGCTATCAACGTATATGAACGAGACGAATTTGACACTTGATGAACAATCATCAATTGATGAAATAAAATTTAGCGTCAAGTTGTCTCGTTCACACAGCAAGAATTGATGGACCTAATGCAACAAGAGAGATGCTTACCACTATCCACCAACGTGGCTATTTAAGCCGGCCAGCGCTCGCGCGTCGAGGTGGGACTAAACATAACCTTTTACCATCTCTGGAAAAAGAAATCATGGGGTCAAATCTTCGCCGAGTTTATTCTGTCGGGAACTCAGCAAAGATGGGACCCCTGGATTCCTTAATTATAAAAAATAAAAAGGAACATGTTTGCCAAGTTTTCATTGGCCGAAACTCGACAAACAAAGGCCGTCATGACGATCCGTCGCCTGCTACATAGCATGGTCTGCCTGTCATACTTTACCGAGTTCTTTCTATTAGGAATTCGGCGAACTTGAGATTCTACCGAGTTTATTAAGTTCGTTGAGTAGTTCTTCGTTGGAACCAAGAAAAGCCAGAGCTCTGCCGAGTTGCTTATCACTGCCAGGAATTTTGGATCAAACTCGGCAAACAGAAGTTTGCCGAGTTCCCGATGGAATGAACTCAACGAAGTACTAACTCGGGACAAAATCAGATTCTAGTAGTGTTACTCGATTGCCTCATTTCATTAACTAAGAAGGGTTGTACAATATTTAGAAGTTAGCCAAAGCATGGCACATAAACATCTAGCCTACTCTCCGGGCATAATCGATCTCAAATCTTCTGCAGTCGCCACCTCCCAAAGCACGTCCCCCGTGTTTACCTTGCACACGATGATACTATGCATGGCTGAAAGATTCCTAAAAATCCTCGCATTCAGCTCATTCCAAATTTCCCATGAAGTAAGAATAAGGAGGGAAGTGACCCCTCACTATTTTCTTGTTGATGGTGATCGTAGAGTACTACAATTTTTGACTGTGTTTAAGTAGCCCCAATCGTCGGTGTTAACATCAATAGGCCCAAACCACACTTTAATCTCATTCCAAATACGCCTCGTGAACCTACACTTGTATAACAAATGTTTCGCGGGCTTCGGCTCCCTTCTAGTCATCCTCTACGTTGTACATTATCAGTGTTGGAAAAATAGGCAAGTTCATTATTAATTCCAGTAAATAATTCATGACTAGAACAGATACTAGCATGCAACAATCTAGCAAACCAGAAGAACAACAAAACATGCAGAACAGCAGCGCACACGAAACAACAGTTGTTGAGACAGACATGTACAAATAATGTTGGACGTACTGTTTGTTAGCTATTGTGGATGCAACGGTGTTGATGACTTGGCGACGATCTGCTGCTGACGGCAATGAAGACGACGATGAGTAGCATCGCTCGACTTGAATGGAAGACGAACCATGATGACGAATTTGAGCAATCATGAAGAGCGCTTCCCAAAAACCTAATTCCTCCTCTCCCGGTGCAGGATCGCAAGGACGAACAGTTCCGGAGACCTGCTCTCTCACGTGCCGATGCACGCCGGGCGTTTGGGATGGAGTAGACTACGACGGCAACGCAAGTTGCGAGATGAGGCAAAACCCTAGGTGTTTTCGGTGTGTCTTTGGCGGCAGTCTGTAACTGTATATATATTAGGACCAGAGGTGGTATTGTATCGCGATCACAATTCCAAACCGACTAGTTTCTAATTCGTATACTTACCGGACAAGAAATCATTAACTTGTCAGTCAAGACATCGGCAAAAGGATCAGGCCAAGTGAGCAAGCGAGCGCGTGTGGTCTTCCCTTTCTCTTCTCAACACACCACTTAGAGTGGTGGAGAGAACCCACTATATAAAGAGGTCCAACTCTTCTTCAACTTCCGGGATGGGACTAAACTTTAGTACCACCACTTGCCATTTTAAACACGGACCACTATTTGAGATTTTAGAAATTGCTATGCGCCTAGCCCATTAATTCTAACAATTCCCCACCAGATCTCAAATACTCATTTAGAGATTTGCCTTCTCTCACCACTTGTTTAATCTACCAGTGTTTCAGCAGAGACTGTTAAGTTGACCTTCTGTCTAGAACTTTAAGCTACATCCATTCACAACTTGACAATGGACTATGCCTTGAATTGCTAGTTTTGTGTAAACAGGTTTCACTCAAAGTCTTAACCAGTACCTGACTGCCAGTAGTCTATCCCGCGGTTTGGAGCTTATACATCATACTCCCTGGTCTCTTCATGGGCTTGCTAGAGATCATCCAAATCCCATAGACTGCGACATTTACAGTCGGAACTCATATAGGTGTTTTCTTTCAAGACTGCTCTGTAGGACAACATCTTTGCTAATCATAGCCAATAGAACCACATTAAGGCATGTTGCCAACCTGCCTTATAGATCTGAGAGTTTTGCATCTTCACTTAAAGACGGTCATTAGTTATTACTCTCCTCAATTAACCAATAGCTTGTTCTTCACATATCCTAATTCACGGGATCTCTGATCACAAAGGTTGGGTTACTACTATGGTGTAACATCTATGGTTCTCATACCCATCTTCCTTGACGCAATATCTATCACATTTCATGATAGCCCTTTGTAAATGGATCTGCCAGTTTTTTTTCAGTTTGAATATATGTAACAGTTATTACTCCAGAGTTTCTTAACTTCCTGACAGACTTCAAATGTCTCTTCAGGTGTCTTGATGATTTCACATTATATTTAGAATTGTTCACTTTAGCGATAACCATTTGGTTGTCACAATTCATAAGAATACCCGGTACAGGTTTTTCAACCACAGGCAAGTCCATCAAGAGCTCATGCAGCCATTCTACCTCAATAGTAGCTATGTCTAAAGCTGTTAGTTCTGCTTCCATATTGACCTTGTCAATATGGTTTGCTTGCAAGACGTCCATGACACTGCGCCACCTCCATGAGTAAATACATACCCACTTGTTGCATAGAGTACATCAACATCGAAGATCCAGTTTAAATCACTATATCCTTCTAGCACAGCAAGATGTCCTGAATAAGTAATTCGATAACTCATAGTACCTCTCAAATAGCGCAAGACCCTTTCTAGTGCATGCTAATGATCATCACCTGGGTTGGACATGAACCTACTCAGTTTGCTCACAACAAAAGAGATATATGGCCTTGTAGCGCTAGCTAAGTACACGAGTGAACCAACAATTTGAGAGTATCTTAATTGATCTCTCGTTTCTTTCTTGTTCTTACTTAGTGTCACACTGGGATCATAAGGTGTTAGAGAAGGCTTGCTATCCATAAAGCAGAACCGTCTCAAGACCTTCTCAACATAGTGAGATTGATTTAGAGTAATCCCACTCTCATCCTTAATAAGTTTGATGTTTAGAATTACATCGGCTTCTCCCAGATCTTTGATGTCAAAACTTTTTGATAGAAAAAGACTTGACCTCATTGATCGCATTAATGTTTGTACCAAAGATCAGTATGTCATCCACATACAAACATAATATGACACTATTGCCCCCACCATGGCGATAGTAAACACACCTATCAGCCTCGTTAATGACAAATCCTGCATAATTCAGAGTTCTTTCAAACTTCTCATGCCATTGCTTAGGTGCCTATTTCAGGCCATACAAAGATTTTAACAATGCACACCTTTCTCTCTTCACCCTTTACCACAAACCCGTCAGGCTGATCCATATAGATTTCCTCTTCCAACTCTCCATTGAGGAAAGCTGCCTTTACATCCATTTGATGAATGATAAGACCATAAGAGGCAGCCAATGAAAGTAACACTCGAATGGTGGTCATTCTAGCAACGGGTGAATAGGTGTCAAAATAATCTTCGCCTTCTTTCTGAGTGTATCCCTTGGCCACTAGCCGCGCGTTGTACTTATTGATAGTACCATCAGGCTTTAGCTTCTTTTTGAACACCCACTTACAACCCACAAGTTTACAACCATGTGGTCTATCTCAGTTAGTTCCCAAGTTCCATTAGAAAGAATTGAGTCCATCTCATTATGAACAACTTCTTTTCAATCAGCTACATCCTGAGATGCATATGCCTCTACAATAGACTTGGGTGTGTCATCCACAAGGTATACAATGAAATCATCATCAAAGGATTTCGCAATCCTTTGTCTCTTGTTCCTTATAGGAATTTCATTGTTATCCTTCTCAAGGATTTCCTCATGTGATTGTTGGAAATATTCATCAGTTGTACTAGATTTAGGGATTATCTTAGAAGAAAATCTAGCAATGCTATGCATATCTTTCATAGGAAATATGTTCTCAAAAAATGTTGCATCACAAGATTCCATTATAGTATAAACATGCATATCAGGTACTTCAGATTTTACCACTAAAAATCTATAAGCAATGCTCCATTGAGCATACCCTAGAAAGACACAATCCACTTTCTTTGGTCGAAGTTTGCGTTTCTTAGGAATAGGAATATTGACCTTTGCCAAACATCCTCAAGTGCGCCAATAAGAAAATGATGGTTTTCTCCCAAGCCACCCCTCATAAGGGGTTTTCTCCTTATTATTGTTAGGAACTCTGTTCAGGACATGACATGAAATCAATAGAGCCTCCCGCCACAATGCCTTATATAAACTAGCAGTGTCTAACATGGCATTCACCAAGTCAGTCAACATGCGGTTTTTCCTCTCGGCAACTCCATTTGATTGGGGTGAATATGGAGGCGTCCTCTCATGAATAATACCATGTTCCTCACAAAATTCATCAAATACTTTGGAAAAATACTCTCCACCATGATCTGACCTAAGACACTTAATCTTTCTATCTAGTTGATTTTCAACTTCAGCTTCATAGATTTTAAAGTAGTCTAATGCTTCATCTTTAGTTTGCAACAAATAAACATAGCAAAATCTAGTCTCATCATCAATCAAAGTCATGAAATATGTCTTTCCACCTTTTTTCAACACACCATTCACCTCACAAAGATCAGAATGTATGAGTTCTAGAGGTGCCAAGTTTCTCTCCTCAGCAGTCTTATGAGGCTTTCGAGGTTGCTTCGATTGCACACAACTATGACAGTTACAACCTTTGGCAACGGTGAAATTCGGAATAAAACTCATACTGGATAGCCGAGACATTAAACCAAAATTAATATGACATAAACGAGAGTGCCAAATACTTGCATCATCATTAACACTAGCACAAATTTGGTTTACTGGCTTGTTGCAAAAATCTGAAAGGGAAAAGCAGAACAAGCCTCCGCACTCATAGCCTTTGCCTATAAATTGTCCAAATCTTGACACGATTACTTTATTCGACTCTAAAACTACCTTAAACCCATCTCGACATAGAAGGGAGCCGCTAACTAGATTCTTGTTCATAGTAGGGACATGATGCACGTTCCTTAGTTGCATGATCTTTCCCGGAGTAAACTTCCAGATCCACCGTGCCAATGCCACGAACAGAAGCATGTGACCCATTCCCCATTGGGACGGAAGAATCCCTTGCGACCTGATAAGAAGTAAACAGGGAGACGTCAGCACACACATGAACGCTAGCACCCGAATCAATCCACCACAAAGATGATTGAAATACTGAAAGCACAATAGGTAAATTACAATACCCATCGGTATTGCTAGCGGTCACCATGTTGACAGTCTTGGAGCTCGTTTTCCCTCTGCGGTCTGCACGTTCAGGGCATTCCTTGGAAAAGTGTCCGAGCTTCCCACAGGCATAGCACTCTAGCTCAGCCTTGTTGAACTTCTTCTTTTTGAAGGTAGTAGTCTTGGTAGGCTTATTGAAAACAGGTTTGTTCTTCCCTTTGTTCTTGTTCTATGGGTACCTCTACACCACATTGGCGGTAGGCTGCCCTCACCTCCTTTCTCAGTAGTGGCTTTTTCTTCAACATCAAGAGATGCAATCAGATTTTCAACTGATGTCTCCTATCTCTTATGTTTCATAGTTGTGGCGAAATTCCTCCATAAAGGAGGCAACTTTGCAATCATGCACCCAGCCACGAATTTGTCGGGTAAAACACACTTAAGGAGTTCAAGTTTCTTCACAATGCACTGTATCTCATGAGCTTGTTCAACCACAGAACGGTTATTCACCATCTTGTAGTCTTGAAAACTCTCCATGATGTATAGTTCACTGCCTGCATCTGTTGCACCGAATTTTGCATTCAGTGCATCTCACAGAGTCTTTCCGTCATCTATGTGCATGTACACATCACATAAACGTCAGCAAGAACACTCAGAATGCATCCCACAAACATAGTATTGGCTTCCTGGAATTTTCTCTGATCTTTGTCAGTCATTCCCTCTGGAGCATCAACACTAACGTGGAAAACTTTCAGAGTTGTAAGCTAGAGCGTGGTCTTCACCTGTCACCTCTTAAAGTGCACACCGGTAAACTTATCTGGCCTCACTGCATCAGCGAATGCAGCCATAGTTAACTCAGGAAATTTCCTACACTTAGGTTTTTGGATCATTGAAAATTAGGCAAGTTCATGATTAATTCCAGTAAATAATTCATGACTAGAACAGATACTAGCATGCAACAATCTAGCAAGCTATTGTGGATGCAATGGTGTTCATGACGATCTGCTGCTGACGGCAATGAGTAGCACCGCCCGACTTGGACGGAAGACGATCTGTGATGACGAATTTGAGCACTCGCGCAGAGCGCTTCCCAAAAACCTAATTCGTCCTCTCGCTGTGTAGGATCGCAAGGACGAACAGTTCGGGAGACCTTGCCTCGCCACGCCATGCCACGCCACAGCCCGACCCAGCGAGGCGAGCGAGCGCGTGAGTGTGGTCTTCCCTTTCTGTTCTCAACACACCCCTTAGAGTGGTGAAGAGAATCCACCATATAAAGAGGTCCAACTCGTCTTCAACTTTCGGGGTGTGAGTAAACTTTAGCACGACCACTTGCCATTTTACACATGGGGCACTATTTGATATTTCAGAAATTGCTATGGGCCTAGCCCATTAATTCTAACAATCAGCCCTCCACTCCTAGTCTTGCAAGATAATCCATGCAAAACCGTAGCTAGGTGACGACCAATTGTTCCAAAAAAATGGCTTCAGTAACTAAATGTTTATGGAGTCGAGTCGAGCTGACACTGGTAGAAAAAGAGGCTTCCGTCCAGCCCCATTAGTCGCGAAAGTGTAGGAACCGCGACTAATGAAGTCTTTAGTCGCGGTTCGGCAGACGAACCGCGACCAAAGGCCTGGGCCCAGGGCGCTCGGTGGCCAGCTGGTGCACGTGAGGGGCTTTAGTCGCGGTTGGCCAGGCCAACCGCGACTAAAGGTGCGCAAAGGCCTTTAGTCGCGGTTGGCCAGGCCAACCGCGACTAAAGCTCCTCCCCTATATATACCAGTTCAGCACACTCACTTAGCCATTTGGTGCCACTTCTCTTCACAAGCTTCACAAGGGGGTGTAGGTTTGCTTTTGGTTCCTCTTATGCACACAAGGTGTTTGATGAAATACCCTAAGAGGGTGAAACAAACATGATATGAAGTGTTGGAGCCACACTTGAGGTTCCTCATTTATTTTTTCCTCCTCGATCGCGGTTAGCAACTTGAACCTTTCATGCATGTGTGTCATTGATAAAATATGCATGTGTGCAGTTCATTGTTTAATTTATATTGTTTGTAGCTAGTTAGTTTAAGAAATGCATGATGGTTAATTATATATTTTATATTATAATAATGCAGATGAATCGGCAATGGATGTACGGTAACCGACTCTCCGGCGAGTTCACTACGGGTTTGAAAGATTTCCTCGTAGTGGCTAATGCGAACAAGCAGGGGGGTTTTGTTATCTGTCCATGTGTTATCTGTAAGAATCAGAAGGGTTACTCTTCCTCAAGAGATGTTCACATGCATCTGCTTCGGCACGGTTTCATGCCAAGCTATAATTGTTGGACCAAGCATGGAGAAAGAGGGGTTATAATGGAAGAAGATGAAGAAGGGGATGATTTCATCGGAAAGCTATCTTGCTCATTTCGGTGATACTTTCATGGAGGATGCTGAAGGTGAAGGGGAAGGTGAAGAAGAGGCACGTGATGATCCCGTTGATGATCTTGGTCGGACCATTGCTGATGCACGGAGACGCTGCGAAACTGAAAAGGAGAGGGAGAATTTGGATCGCATGTTAGAGGATCACAGAAAGGCGCTGTACCCCGGATGCGATGATGGTCTGAAAAAGCTGGGCTGCACACTGGATTTGCTGAAATGGAAGGCAGAGGCAGGTGTAGCTGACTCGGCATTTGAAAACTTGCTGAAAATGTTGAAGAATATGTTTCCAAAGGATAACGAGTTGCCCGCCAGTACGTACGAAGCAAAGAAGGTTGTCTGCCCTCTAGGTTTAGAGGTTCTGAAGATACATGCATGCATCAACGACTGCATCCTCTACCGCGGTGAATACGAGAATTTGAATGAATGCCCGGTATGCACTGCATTGCGTTATAAGATCAGAGGCGATGACCCTGGTGACGATGTTGAGGGCCAGAAACCTAGGAAGAGGGTTCCCGCCAAGGTGATGTGGTATGCTCCTATAATACCACGGTTGAAACGTCTGTTCAGGAACAAAGAGCATGCCAAGTTGTTGCGATGGCACAAAGAGGACCGTAAGTCGGACGGGGAGTTGAGACACACCGCAGATGGAACGCAATGGAGAAAGATCGACAGATGGTTCAAAGATTTTGCAGCTGACGCAAGGAACATAAGATTTGCTCTAAGTACGGATGGCATGAATCCTTTTGGCGAGCAGAGCTCCAGCCATAGCACCTGGCCCGTGACTCTATGCATCTACAACCTTCCTCCTTGGTTGTGCATGAAGCGGAAGTTCATTATGATGCCAGTGCTCATCCAAGGTCCGAAGCAACCCGGCAACGACATCGATGTGTACCTAAGGCCATTAGTTGATGAACTTTTACAGCTGTGGGGTGGTGTCCGTGTGTGGGATGAGCACAAACAAGAGGAATTTGACCTA
>NC_041381.1:101793011-101793635 GCF_002162155.2 Triticum dicoccoides | reverse complement strand
AAGGAAAAACAGAAGAGAAACATAAGAAAAAAGGAAAAACAGAAGAAAAAAACAGAAGAAAAAAGGAAAAAGGAAAAAGGAAGAAAAAAACAGAAGAAAAAGGAAGAAAAAAACAGAAGAAAAAAACAGAAGAAAAAAAGGAAAAACAGAAGAAAAAAACAAACAGAAGAAAAACATAAGAAAAAAACAGAAGAAAAAAACAGAAGAAAAAAGGAAGAAAAAAAAAATATGCCACCTACTGGGCCACCACGGCCTGAATACGACTAGAAACCCATTACAGGGCCAGGATTCAGGCCCGCAGAAGGCCCAGTAGGCCACAGGCACATAGTGACAGAATAGGCCCGTAAGCCTGCATTTGAGAGGAGCTCGAAGTGGTGAGCGCAGCCGCGCTTATAAACCACTGTCGAAGCCTCTCGGCTAGCGAGGTGGGACTAAACATCCCACCGCACCGCGCCAGTTCTAGCACGGACCTTTAGTCGCGGTTGGGGAGGAGGACCGCGACTAAAGGGTACCTTTAGTCGCGGTTGGGGAGGAGGACCGCGACTAAAGGGTCTTTCTGCGCGGGAACGGAGGCGGCGCCAAAACACTTTAGTCGCGGTTGGGAAGGCGGACCGCGACTAAAGG